>NC_062536.1:11325362-11625362 GCF_022655615.1 Tachysurus fulvidraco
GCAAAGGCCATAATCATAAAGACAAGCATAAGTTTAACCATCTTAACACAACTGTTATATTAGAAGTGTTTCCATTAGCATATTGAATGCATTTTGCACAATGCTTGTACACAGTCGCAGTTCTATCTACTGTTTTATTTCCGTTGTCATCGTAAGTAACATGAAATCCAAAATGTTCCCACACAAGGGATTTGAACAACGCGGGCGCATCCACCAACTCCGGGCAGCTTTCATTATCTCCTCCACTTGCCATTTCTGCAGCACTCCTTACTCAACTTTTACTGTCTATATGTACGTTCACACGAAACTGTCTGAGGCGAAACTGAGCACGGGGCTACATTGCGCATGCGTTGAACCGTGCGACGCACACACGAACCGAACCGAGACAAGCAAACCGAACGGTTCGGGTGTTTTTTCATGTACCGTGCCACCCCTATTAACCACTGAGAATTATTCAGCCTGTCCAGGTACTAGCATGTTTTTGGACAGTGGGAGGAAAGTAGAAAGGCTGGAAACCTGGTTGAAGCCAGACAATGTTACCTGGTTCACCTCCATGCTTTCTTTACTAGTATTATTATATAATTGATAATAATTATAATTCAAAGAATTGCTATTACATTTTTGTACGGCTGTTAAAAAAACAAAAAAACATTTCAGCAGAGAGAAAATTATATAGCAAACACTTTCACATGAGATGGTAGATGCATGCTAATACAATACAACTGACTTGTAACATGGATCTTTATAGCAATATAACACACACCAGGTTCTGATGCTAATCAGAACATGAGCGGCACCAGAGGCTATTCTTTTCCGTCCTCATTTACTCCATGGCTTCTTTGATATTCTCTCATTTCTGCTTCTTTGGAGCATAGCAGCGGTTTTCCCTCCATTTCTTTTTCACCTCTAACAGGGACCTTGCCATTGGATGATTTCTCGGAAGATTGGCATTATCTAGTTCATTAATTAGCCATAGCCATCTGTGAAATAATGTTAATTTACAATAGAAATGCTGTATTTATGGGTTTGGACTGGTAATAGATTTGGACCTGCATCGTTCCAGGTTGGTGTCTTTAGTGTAGTTTACTTACAATGGTGTTTTAATTTCTACCTGAAATTATTGGTTTGATTGTTTATAAGTCTATATAAATCTAAGTTAAATTCAGGTGAATATGACATATTATAGCAATGTTGAGGAGAATTGAGTAAACTGAGGAAAATAGAGAGAAAACGCTTGGTTTGGTGATACATATATACATTTTGCAGAAGTTGCTGTTGTTTTTAGGAATGGGTTAAATTAAACTTGCCTGACAGTTTGGAAGAAGTATTTATTCCTAGGTACTTAACATTGCCAAGATTAACTAGAAAGAATTCATTTGTAACAAGTAGTAAGTAGGAACAAGGAGGAAGTGCATGGTGTAATATTTATTTTGGGATCCAGGAATAATGATCAGAAATGTCAAGAATCAGGGTCAAGCCACAGTGCAACAGTCTGATTACCCTAATGATTAAATCCATTATCATAAACAGGCTGAATGGACAAAGATAAAACCAGTGGCTTGGATTTCAACACAAAACATTCTAAGTCTTTACGTTGCTTCAAAACAGCACCACAAATATATAAAGGGCTAACACAGAACAGGTGAACACAATCGGGTAAGAACAGGAGATGGGTGGAAACCAAAAATTAGAACACAAGTACATGGTGTTCGAAGCCATGGGAACGGCAGTGGAAAGAGAAAACCATGACAGACTTTTGGAACCTGATGTTCAAATCATCTCTGATTATTGGGAGAATTGTGGATTTTGTCCGTCAGCGACAATGATGACTTCCTTTAAGAATTTTAATGGGTTTTGTTTCTAGAAAAGAATGAAATCTGAGTAAAAACTGCTTTTGTGTTGTTGTTTGTCAGGTGGTGAGAATGTGCACCCTTACCTGCAATACCTATGTGTGTTAATATTTTAAATGAATAAACAATTCCCTAAAATGAAATCTTCTTAACACATTGAAATCTCTAAGAATATATTTATTAAAAGACTTTATCTTATGCTCTGTGTGCTCTGCGTGTTTCTCTCTGAGGATGCCATCACTCCTAATTGCTAGTTTATGTTTTGTTCCTCATTCTGATCAACATACTCTCTGGTGTCTTTATGCTTTGTAAGGCTATTTGTGCATGGTTATGTTGTAAATCAGCTTGATTACACATATGTGTTGAGGAAATTGAGAGCCATGAGAGGAGAGAAAAGCATTTGTCATTTATCTTAGCTCCTTGATTTACAGTGTGTCAGGTGTAATGATGTAAAGTAAGGGTTTAATGACAGACACACTCCCTGTTCTGTTCTTCTTGATAGACAAGCAGACAACAGCATGTGCCAAATTTTTTAGAGCATTCATAGCTAGTTATATATTGATTAAAGAATTGATATTTAGCTGGTCTTATTCATTAGATTTTTTTTACATATAACTTTCCACTGGCTCTTGGCAGGTGTCATAGTGTGTGTGTCCAAATCCCATGCTGAGTGACCTGTATGTCCTCTAGCTGGTCTGGCCATAACCATCCCTATGTTTCTCTACCAAAGATAAAGCACTTCATCTCTTCATCTCAAATGAGCATATCAAATTCCACAGTTTTTTTCATAAATAAAGGTTTTTATATGACCAGTGTCATCTCCTCTCCACATAAGAAGTTTGTTTTATGACTAGGGCGTTGAGTTCATTTCCTATCATCATATAATCACTGGGCTACAACCATTCCTTTTATAGCTGGTAAGGGAAAATATTACCTGTGTGTGTGTCTCTCTCTCTGTGTGTGTGTGTGTGTGTGTGTGTGTGTGTGTGTGTGTGTGTGTGTGTGTGTGTGTGTGTGTGTGTGTGTGTGTGTGTGTGAGAGAGAGAGAGAGGCAGTTGATATGTTGTTTGAGCAAACGTAGCCTGTAAGTTGATCAATCCCAAATAACCTGCACATCACTAATTTGCAATTCCCACCCATAATGATGAGCACCACGCCAATGAGCTGTGTATCAACAATTCAATTTAAACTATATAAACTCACAAGTGGTGACATTTATCAATTATTCATTCATTCATTTATTCATTCATTCACACAGAGTTCATGTATTGCTTCAAAGGTGAGTCACCTATCTTCATTGGTTAGCATAAGGCAAAGTGGAGTCCTTGTCCACATCCTGTTTGGCTGAGGTGGATAAATAGCTTGTGACTGTGACTTTGGACTGGCCCTGCCTTTCCGCACTACTCTCAGTGGTGCCACTAGCTTTGCTAATAGGATTTTAGGCACACACACACACACACACACACACACACACACACACACACACACACACACACACACACACACACACACACACACACACACACACACACACACACACACAAACTGAGAGCCTTTTAGATCATATCTACAATCTTTACTGAGGCAGAAATTTCAGTGCACTCATGCCAGGGAACTCCAGAGACACTCTAGAGGTTAGCTTGTTCTCCCTGGGCATTAGATTCCTCTTCTTTATTACAAATTGTCATGTGACATTGTGACTTTGTTGAAAAGGCTAGGCATGCATGCACATTCACATAAGAAGGTATTCAGGTGATTCTCACTGGCACTGGAGTGCAAAAGGTGTGGCATTAAAGGTTAAAGTTTAATATCACACACACACACACACACACACACACACACACACACACACACACACACACACACACACACACACACACACACACACACACACACACACACACACACACACACACACAGGGGTACATTATCAAGTGTTACTGTGGTCAACTGTGTCCCAGTTCACCCGTGTTTGTGTAACAAGATCTCAGTGAACGTATAAACCACATTCTTCTTCTTCTTTTTTTTCTTCTTCTTCTCATTTTTTTTTGGACCAAAAGCTGCTACTCCACTGTTTTTCCACAATCTTGATACAAACAGCCTACACACAACCCACACAAAAAGTGTTGCAGTGGAAAACAATTTTCACACAGTAAAATATACAAACCTGAATTAACCTTGAATATTTTTGAACCCTTAAAGTTATCATGCTGTACATTACCTTTTATTAAAGATTTACTGTTTAAATATGCTATATGTAAATGTGTATATTGTTTCCTTTGGGTTATCAGGCTTCCTCTCAAAAACATGCTGGGAGGTGGATTGGCTCTGTGTGTGTTTGTGTGTGTGTACCTTGTGATCTTCTGTTGTCTCATCCATAGTTATATTCCCACATGCTCTGTGTTCTGGATCCTTCCATTGCACCTTGTCGGATTTCATCCAGAGCTTCATTTCATCAGGTTTCTGTCAGAACACTGGGCATTTCCCATTTCTAGCAGAGGCATATTCTTGGGTGATGCCGTGCTTTATTATAACAGAATACAGAACTCAGAGCTAATTATCCCTGTGTGAGTGCAGTGAGGATTGAGGGGATTACTTGACTCTGGTTAGATGAGTGAGTAACGCATAATAGTTGTGAAAGAGGACATGGGCATAACTTTGGCTTAAAATGTGCTTAGGACAAAAAAATAAATAAAACATTAGAAACGATGTCAGTTTGAGCCATTTTTCATACTGGCATTCAGTGCTTCCATTGTATCTAGGCTAAAATTGAGCTATAGTTTGTAGCACCTGATTCTTTACTGTTAGCTCCTGAGAAGGAACAGGAAAGTAGATTAGTAAAAACTAATAAGCATTAAAAAAATAACCATTACAATGACAGATACAACCAGTATACATCCTTTCTACCACTTTACTTTGATAGGTATAGCCCATAATATCCTGAATGTAGATTTTTTAAATAAAGGATTTCCTGCTATTGTATAGCCACAGCGATGTAACCATTTGCCGGAAGAGAAACTGTTAAAAACTGACTCACGCCATGGTTTATTTATAACCACAACAATTCTATCACAGGACATTACAGTTCTCATACAGCCCATCCCCTGAGAAACAAACAACAGGAGCATGACTAAAGTTATATTTTTAGAAAGCATTCAGAGCAATTATAGCTGTGAATTGTAATAAATAAAGTTTATATAAATGATCTACAAATTCATAAAGTGCAGGCGAAATGTCCCCAGCATAAGTTACACCTATGAGAGAGTAGGTGGTGAGGTACAACATGATATCTCATATCTCCATCTGCCCATTCCTTATTTCCCACATAGCACTTCACAATTGTAAACATTTTGTTTTGAGATCTCTCATCTGTTCCAGGCTCAACCCATAGTCCTTAAAGAGGCAAGATGATCTGCATGTATGCTCCATTATTCCTGACAGCAAGGAGCAAGTGCAGAGGTGCTAAACATGTACCACAGTGACCCTGAACTCAGATGGCATTAGCATAATTGCATTTCAAACAAACCGGATGTTCAGGAGACAGTACTAGTAAAGTGTTTAAACACCTCACAAAGCGTCCGACCTTCATGATGACATCTGAACAGCGGCACAGAAACAAAGAGACACAAGCTGATTGAGAGAGAGAGAGAGAGAGAGAGAGAGAGAGAGAGAGAGAGAGAGAGAGAGAGAGAGAGAGAGAGAGAGAGAGAGAGGAGCACTTCCTATCATTTTATGATTTAGTGTGTCATAAGGACATGGGTCTGTTCAGTGTACTGAAGGAACGATTGCTGCTGTATTGAATGATTTTTCGCTCTGGAAACCCCTGTCAGCTGTATGCATATTCTTACCATGCCAACTTTCTCTCTGTTCACCACTTCATTCCTAGTTTCTGTCCTTATACAAACCGATTTGTCCCAACAAACCCTGTCTAAGTGCTCTATTTAATTGACTGATTCTTATTTTATTATCTCTCATACAACAGCACAGTCAAGTAGAAATAGAAGGTGTGGATTAATGTTTATAACGCCATCCCTCTGACTGTAGTTCCATTTGTAATGACATGACATGTCACCCCGCACTGCACCCCGTAACCTCCGATCTACCAGCACTGCTCGACTGGTTCCACCATCTCTCAGGGTAAGAGGCAAGTATACTACAAGACTCTTCTCTGTACTGGCACCAAGGTGGTGGAATGAACTTCCCATAGAGGTCCGGACAGCCGAGTCACTGGCTATTTTCAAGCGGCGGTTGAAGACCTACTTATTCAGGAAGCACTTCAACTAGCACTTCTTTCCTTATCTTTTGCATTTAAAAAAAAAAAAAAAAAAAAAAAACCTTTGACACTTTTTCATTCTAACTTTGAACAAATGTTTTAAACTCTTGGTATCTTAAGTATGTAACCTAGTGAACCAGCATTAATGTATTCAGTGTTAGAGATTTAAGCACTTATGTACGTCGCTCTGGATAAGGGCGTCTGCCAAATGCTGTAAATGTAAATGTAAATGTAAATAATGACATGACATAAATGATGTTTATATTCATGTATTAGATCTTATTATTATCCTTTCTATAGTAACTGCTTACAAACAGAGTGCTCCACATAATAAATAACAAACCAATTTGAAAAACATTGGGTGTCATTGGGTGTTTTTGCAATGGTCAGTAATTTTCCTGTGACAGAAAGCTGGATTCTCAGTCACAAAAAAAAATGAGTCTAGCAATTGAACAGGAAAATTTTAAGGTTTAATTTTACCTTTAATTTAAGTCATAACAGGATATTATTTGTCACATGGTAGTTCTATAATATTGCATGGAGAATAAACCGTCAAAAAGAGAAGTGATTCATTTACTAATTAAAAATGGTAGTCATTGGCAAATCACTGTGTTATGAGAGAAATAAGATTTTATTAAAAAACAAATAAGAATCCAGTTTGGATAATAATCAATCCACTTAACTTTGGCAGTGTGACATTTATCACTCTACCCTTGAAATAACAGCATGTTCCCAGATGTTATTCCTTACATACTTAGGTGTTTATTTCATCTTTGTAATCTTCCTATTTCTGTCAGTCTCTGTCTGTCTCTGTCTGTTATTTACTTCTTTTCCTAAGCCTTTCAATCAATTCATTCACTGACAAGGATCTCTCCAATAGATAGAGCATTTAAAGAGTAGTTGTGCAACACACAATTATGTCAAACCTGATTAATGTGCATTTATAAGGAGAGGCAACAATTATCATAATGGTTAGAATTTCCAGAAAGATTTATTTGTCTTGTGACTAACAGCACACTGATGGATTGATAAAGTCTGCGTCTCTAAAGTTTTCACCTGTTTATCTTTTGTGTAGTGCGTTTATTTATTTCATACAAAAAGTATTAAGCTTCTTAATAAGAATTTTGTAGTAAAATACATTAGAGCTGTTAGAATAACCATTATATATAGCTTTACTTATTTAAGCCTTGAATGAGTGCCGTTTGTTCTCCAAATAAAGTAATTATTGATCTTGCATTTCTAACACTTTAATGAAGCACTAGTGTATAACTACAATAAACTTAATGCACTTAATGATTTTTTGTATTTAAATAGTACTGAGTTTAATGTACATTTATTCTTTTGTGGAGGTGAAGTTTGATTGTATTTCTGTATTATCTTTCTTTGTGTGTCTTTGTTTCTTACTCAGCAGTGTATGTGTGCTCAGACTTCCCAATAAACACTGCACTAGTTAATGAGGATATCTGGTTGACTCTGTGTTTTTTAATTAGTGTGAGTCGGGTGTATAATCTATCCAGCCCTCTGTATGTGACATTCACACACACACACACACACACACACACACACACACACACACACACACACACACACACACACACACACACACACACACACACACACACACACACACACACACACACACAAACAGTAACTGGGCTGACCTCTAAGCCGTATTATTACTTAAATAGCCGAGTTATTACTTACTATGCACAATCTATGCATGTTAATGCTTTGACTTTGGAGATGTATCTTAGTTCACTGCACATTTGTACCTGCTATGTGAAAGAATAAACCTTGGAATCTTAATTCATGTCTAGTCACAGATGTCTTCTAATTTTAATATTTTGAATGCTCAGACATTGTCTCTCTAAGTATGTTATACATCCATCTTTCACTAGAACCCAGAGACATACATCATTTAGACATATTGATAGTGCATGTGTATGTTTTGTGCAGTAATTGCTCTATGATGATCTTCATAAAGGTCATCATTAGAGGTCCTCTGTATTTAATCTCCATTTAACATCCTCAGGCACCAAATGAACATGTCCATTAGTTTGTTTATTAGTTTTTTTTTTTATTGAAAAGAGACAGGATTAACTGATACATTTATAATAATAATAATAATCTATGAGTAATAATACATTTTTTTAAGTTTCTGTTTAAAAGATACAAGAAGAATTTAAAAGAATAGATTATTTTTTACATGATATTTTAATTTATTTGTAAGTTTTTGGTCAAATTTTATAAAGGGATTTTATGGCAATTTGATTAATATTCCAAAATAGTAAATTGTGCATCAAATAATTATATATATATATATATATATATATATATATATATATATATATATATATATATATATATATATATATATATATATATATATGCCATCAACAGTCTTTTTATTGTTTGGAAGCAAACTAAAATGCCATGAGTGTGTCATGCTTATCAGTATAAATATACAGATCACAAGGTGATTTTAATTAGCATAATTCCTTATTCCCTTCTGTAATTAATTCCTGGCTACACCACTGCATTCTCACTGGGTTGGGGAATTGGTTTGAAATGACAAGGAGTCCTAGCTGTTATCAAGAGTTAAATATATAAATAGCATTCTTTTTCTTCTCTCTTAACCTCCTAAAGTGCTAAGTATTGCCTGCGTATTGTATAGCACATGTTAATCAGTCCTGTGATACTCATACCCGTGGAAGAGCTGAGAAATATTGTATGTGCACATTATCATGCAGCAACAAAACAGATTTACTTCAGCAGCACAAGAGGAGGTGATACTCCTTATAGAGTAGCATGGCATGGTAGGTGCTGGAAATAATGTCCAGTAACCAGTCAGCTAACCTCAGCTTTGACAAGGAAGCACATCTTTTTTTGCAGATGTACACTTGGTCCAGGGAACAAATCACTTTGGTGGGCAGGAATCCTTAGTTTAATCAGAAAGTCATATCGTGGACAATAAAAGGTGAGCTTATTGCCATACAGTAGAATACAGTTCTGCCCTACTTTTAACCAGACTGATTGCTAGCAAACTATTTCACAGCCTTATAGGGAAGCGTGGCAGACTGAGGCATCTTGCCCCATTAGAAAGATCATAATATATGATAGTATTATTTGGTTTCAAGGAGACATTGAGTTTAGTATAGTGTGATGAGATCCTCTTCCACAGTAAATGTAGATGGACTATTCAATAACATTAAAATGTATAGAGCAGCTGTGTATCAGTTCCTGGAAAAAAGTTAGACTTTTGGTAAGAAGACAATGTACCAAATACAGTTTTTGGTACACGTTTCATGGAACAGTTTCCACCTAAGGGCATACAAGACCTGTGAACTAGAGTCTCTTGCATTCAGTAGATAATGTGGTATTTTTTCCTTTATCTTTATCTCTCTCTCTCTCTCTCTCTCTCTCTCTCTCTCTCTCTCTCTCTCTCTCTCTCTCTCTCTCTCTCTCTCTCTCTCTCTCTCTCTCACACACACACACACACACACAATGACTATGATAAATAGCTCCAGAGGTGCATTCATGACTTGGACAGATTTTCACCACAAACCTACAGCTATCACTTACATTTGTCTTCTGAGCACAGCTGCCCATAAACATGCACATTAAATAAAACTTTTCAACAGCTGGGATGTTGTCCTTGCAAGGAGGCAAATGTCAGGTTGGTATATTTTAAACTGATATCACCTCAAATCCCCCAGGATGCAGCGTTTTACATTATTCTGTCACTAGCTGAACTGTCATGATCAGTTCTCCACTTCCCTAAGGCAACCTGACCGAGTGGACAAAGAGAAATTCAACCAAACAAGAGATGTTTTTATAAAGTCATTGCACATGCAATACTGGATGTGCTGCCATAGCAGAGGAAGAATACTCTACTGTGAGGAAGAACTTATTCCAGTCACACCATATTTACTAAAATGTAACATTTACCAAACACTGTGACTCAGAATGCTAAATCAGTCCGGGGCGCTTGCGATGATGTGGCAAATCCCAATCAGTGTTTTAATCACACGGGTGTAAGTAGGATTCTGCCTTATGCTTAGTCAGTTAAATGCCAATCATTCTCTGTATTTAAATCCCATTTAGTGCATTTTCACACTTGGCCTGAATACCTGAGACTAATAAAGCATGCTTGGTTTAACATTTACTATTTTCTTATGGTACCAACATGATTTTGGATGCATCACACTCTATTGTCCAAGATTATCTGTAAACATCAATCCATTAATGCATTAGAATATTTATTGAGCTATAGATTTTCCCTGCTATCACACAACTTCAAACAGGAAGTAGTGTGACAAGTGGAACCAATCACAATACTTCTTGCGCTGTGGTGAGAGTACCATATCGCACCAGGGCTCAGCTGAAATGAAATGCTATTTTTCTGGATCACTCCAGGGCTTGATAAAAGCTTTCACACTTCACCAAATATACACAAATCTCAGGCCAACCAGTCCCAAGTGTGGAAAAAAATGCAAGTGTAAAAACAACCTTAGTTATTGACCTTCCTCTCTGCTTCTCTGACCTGATCAAGTCTGAATCCCAAAGCGTTCACTCCTCTGTTCCAGAAAAAGCAGTGTCTTCTTTTGAAGTTGCTCATAAACAGCATATGCTCCCAACAATTGTTGGCACCCTGGAGGCAAATTTAACCTTGAGGCTTTGGAACAGATGTTGAGAGAAAAAGAGATTATATCAGCTTTGGAAATATTATTGAATTCAGCAGCACAGAAAATGCCTTCAATTCTCATTCAAAGTTTGAATAAACTTATTTATGGGGAAAAAAGTAAACCATTCATCACCTCACAGCATTTAGGATTCTAAGTCATGTTACTGCTACTTGCAGAGAATGTAAATGAAAAACGAATGAATTATTAATGAAAATTCTCACGAATAACTGGATTCAATCAGGTGTAGAAGTAGCAATACTTTTGAAAAAGGCACAGCTCAGTGCAGATTGTAACATTTAGGAAACATAGGGTGTTGACCTGAATCTAAAAACCATCCAAAAATGTTATTTCCTTCAGACATAAAAACAAACAAAAAAAACCCAACACACCAGATATAAATGAAGTACAAAATGCTGCAATCAGAAATTCATCAGTAGCCAGTACATTATTTTGTTTTAAGAAAATCAGAAATTCATTTTGCAATGAGAACCTGAGACTAGTGGTGCCACTTCAGTCCAAATGGCTAATGTTAACGTTAATGTCAGCTAAAGCCTTCATTGCCACAGAAACCACATTATATCATGAACCAAATAAATTTTGCTGCCTAATTTCTTTCCCCGAGGTTTACAATATCTACAGTACATAATTTTTGTCTGCCAACTTGGATCCAACTTGCAAGGTAGATCAAATACATAATACACACATAGATAGATAGATAGATAGATAGATAGATAGATAGATAGATAGATAGATAGATAGATAGATAGATAGATAGATAGATAGATAGATATTTCCCTTTTTCAAATTGATATACAGTGAGCCTCTCAAGTTGCATAATTTATCATGGACCAAAACACAAGCCAATATCATCCCAGCTTTCAGGAATCCATATGGAGGTTCAGTGCAAATGGATTACTTCATCTTTCTTTCTGCATTAGTAAAAAGTAAAGCTTTAAGGAAAAATGACAACAATCCATCCTTTTACCAACAATCTCAATGCTTCTCTACACAGATGTGTGAAAACAATGATCACAAGCTACCCTGTTTCAATTCTCAATAATGCCAGTCCAACAAAGTAACAAAGTGAAATCTATTGTAAAGAATTTCCACAGAGAAAGACAATTGCTTTTCACAGAGTTTGACATAATCACATCATATTCTCTATAAGAATGAATGGAAAAACAGAGTGGAAGGCAAGAAAGTATGGCATATTTTTTGTTATTTTGTCATGAAGAGCACTGCACTGTATACAAATTCCAATTAAAGAATGAGAGACGCATTTATGTTGTGTGTTTAACCCCGAATCTCACAACAGATGTAAAAAGAAGCAAGAAAAATTCATTGATTCATACAGGAACAATAAAAGATGTATTCTGCACCATACCAAGGCCTCAAAATCAAATTTTCTCAAGCATGTCACAGAACAAAAGTGTAAAAGCGAATGCTTTAAAATAGTCCTTTCTTGAAGTTTCCTTGCATCAACATTCACACCAGGATATCAAGGGGACTGGTGCTCTCGAAAGATAGCTCTTTAGCCATGGTGATGGATTGGACTCAGCTTTAAACATGTTCCCTGAGATGCCAAATTGCCACACTGCATGATCCACCCACATGCACGAAAACACCCTCCATCTCATTCTGACCACATGCCAGATGCTTTGGCCTGAGGGCCACGTATTTAATGGCATATTGATAATTGAAATCTTTTGGGCTAGTTGTGTTTTGCTGATGAAGCTCTTATGGAGCAGATGGCTGCTGTTAGTTACGCTACAAACTTCTGATACAGTTACAGTCAAGAAGATGTCATAAAGAGAGAAAAGATGATCCTAAAATTAAAGTGTATTGCCAATTTACACTGATGAAGAACCTCTGAAAGTTAACAACATCAGTAATAATGAGGAATCAAAGGGGAAAATGGAAGAAATATTTTTTCAGACATAAGAAATCTTCCTAGGTAAGCAGCAACACTTACAGTACTGTAAACGCTATTCTCTCCATCTCCATACAAAAAGTATGTGCCTTGGCACACCATAATAGCTGAACACATAATGATCGAAGGAATCTTTATTTACTTTGCTGTGGTAACAGAGATCAGTGCCTCTCTTCTGCCCAGGTGATGTGATCATGCTTGAATGGAGATCAGTGTTTAAACTCTACATTCTGCTGCCAGTGATGCTTTGAAGGGCAGAATGCTGGCAAAGAAAAGAACTCAGGGCTAATGAGTAAAAATCTAAAGCCAGATTTGAATTAGAAGTCGAGAAGGCATTGATCGTTTTTAAGAAATGCATGAAGAAGGAGGAAGCTTCTTAAAGTGTCAGATTCAATGAAAGTTTGTGTCATGGTAATTAGTTACTGTGAAGCATGCTGAGATGTCTTAGTGGCCATTAGTTATTAATGAAGTTCTTATGAATTTACAAGAAGGTGTTAGGGAAAGTAACAAGGATAAATCTTTCGTTCTCCTTGGTTGTGCTTTGAAGTTTAATAGACTGAGTATTACAGGTGGAAAAATCAAGTCTTTCCATTTACTGGTTTTACATCTGTGGAAATTCATTCATTCATGTTCAGTAACTGCTTTATTCTGGCCAGGGTCACAGGAAAAACAGGCACACAGTGCCAGCATAAAATACATCTTTAATGGGTGAGAGAGAGAGAGAGAGAGAGAGAGAGAGAGAGAGAGAGAGAGAGAGAGAGAGAGAGAGAGAGAGAGAGAGAGAGAGAGAGAGAGAACATGGTAAAGGACGCAGTTTAGGAAATGACGGTGGCCTCGGATGATCCCCAGTGTGATTCAGTTCTGTTAAATTTATGACCAGTGTGGCTTCTCATACAGCTAAAGTGGAAGAGAGGCATGCTGCATTTTCTCCATCTTCATCCACTAGGCTCTACCCTGTTCCTGCTCATAGATGTCCTTGGGAGGAAGCAGACTGGTATATTTCTCAAGAGATTTACTTAAATATAGGACTGTCACTTGCTGGGCTGCCAGTAAGGCTATTTTTCACCTGTTCATCCATCACTGTTGACATGGAAGGCTGGGATTTGCAGAAAGCTGGTGGAGAATATGCATGGCAAGTTGTAAATGCTGGCAGGTCAGATGCTGAAGCTTTGCTGAGACTTAATCAAGTTGGAATGAAGTGTTCATCAGATTTTTACGCAGCTTCCAATGTTCGAGCTTTTGGTCCATCAGGACGATTCAGTCGGAAGGTAACAGATATGGCCCCAGTCTTACAGCAGATGTTGAAATTCCACTTGCAGTGTAGTAGAAGCATTCAGTGGATGCCAGTGCGTTGTCTTTGGTATGGGATCACTACAGAACGTGTAGTACTTCAAAGCATGAGCTATTTTTTTTTACATTTTTTTAATTATTTTTTTATTTTTTATGAAATGTGGTCTGGTCTCTGTATCTTAAAAATGGTATATTTAGATGCACTTAGTAAATCTAAATCTATATTCACAAGGGATTTTTATTACATGGAGAGCATTGATAATGTAAATACTACAGGCATATCTCTTTGATTTTAGAAATTATATATACACACGTGGACAAAATTGTTGGTACCCTTCGGTCAATGAAAGAAAAACTCACAATGGTCACAGAAAAAACTTTAATCTGACAAAAGTAATATATATAATAATATATAAAAAATCCTATGAATGTTAACCAATGAAAGTCAGACATTGCTTTTCAACCATGCTTATATGCATACAGTATATGACACATTAAAATGCATCCAGGTTTTCTTAAGGTGAGTTTCTGATGGGTAGGGTATGTCCTATAGATCTGTTATGGTCATGTGACCTAGCAACAATCAATGTCTGGTCACAGGCACTACAATAAAAGTTATTAATACACATCAAATCAATATTGTGTAAACTGAGTTATGTGTAGCACATGAGGATTTTTTTATTGTGATGACCATGCATACATCAAGAAGACATCTATGTGATTTTTTTTCACCCAGATTGCTTCCCATGCAAATTGATCATAATTACTACAGGCGTCTTCTGACAACATTATTTAACAGACATTACTTTTGATTGTACTGTACATAGCTGCTGGGGTGTAGCTGAAAGAGTCATACAGTAGAGATTGTGTTGAGTGTTGTCCACGTACCCTGCTGACCTGCGGCATTCCCTAGGTTTACCACATTGTCTGTGATCTGATCTATGTCTAAGAGCATCGTGGTACATTCTTCTTTGGACTCACGCTCCATAGTGTACCTACAGTAGATGCTGTGTATTTGTCTGCTATGAGCTTTGTTATGCATATGAGTTGAAGAACAGTTATGGGTAAGAAATATTTTCCTACGGATGGCATATGGGGAAAAAAGTGAGTGAACATCTTTTCAGTCCAGCACACTTCCACTGCCCAATGAGCCATGTCGACCTTTCATGAAATGCACAATAAAACCTCTAAATGGCATTTCAAGGCTGCTGAACTCGAGATAAATGGTCTGAAATCTTTCCTTCCCCGCACCACACTTTGTCCTCTGACACTTAACAATGTTTAAGAGGGAGATTAAGTAAGCAGCCCTGGAGGGTTCAGCTTGAATGAATCATGCCTGTATAGAATGCAGGAAACACACTTTACAGCTAACACATGATGATGGTTCATAAATCTAAACAGCATATGCTGGATTTCTTTTCATAGCTTTTTTGCTCTCCTATAGAAAAAAAGCCTTGCATTTAGTTTGATCAGCTGATCATCTTAACTAAGATCACAACAGGTGTGTGCAGTGGTGAGGCATTATGCAGTTTAGAGATCAATTTTGTTGATTTTGTTACACCATCATCAGTGCAGTGCTTGACCTGGAGAAGAGCAGCACAAACTACTGCAACATTTAATCAAATCTACTTGTCATATCAGGGCCAGTTTTGACTGCTTTGGACTTCCATCATGTTACACACAGGGTCACACCTGTTTTGTGTTTCCCATCAATTATTGTCCACAAAAATATGAGTTCTATGATTTGTAAATTCTATGCTTGGTTTTTAAGCTTCTGTTGCATCTCTCCTACTGTGCTTCCTATTGCCACATTTCCCTAGCTCTTGTTTTACTCTGCTTCGGAATCTAAATTTGAATCTTATTTGTCTGTTTGTAATAAAAAGCATCAGTCATCTGTGGTTATTGATCTATCTGTGCATCGACCTGTCTGTGTCCACTATATGATTTCCTGTTCATTTGATATATCGTGCTCTTAGCTTGAAGGATACAGAGCCTGAGCAATCAGCTAGTACACTTCCAGCTCATTTTAAGTTAATTATTAATTTTATCCATTACAAATTTGATCATCAAAATAAGCAATGTCTCAGATTAAGATGTTGTCTGATCCATTGTCCTCTGTGAAACCTGATTGTGGACATTCAAGGAATGATACTAATGAATTAATAGTGCATGTTTTCCTTGAAATGACCTCTGTAGTATTTTGAGTGTATTTTCAGCCCAAAGCATTGCTTGAGGTGATATTGTGCAAGAAAAAGGCATTTAAGTTCAGGTGCAGAATTGTCATTTTATTTGAAACACACCTCATGCAACACTCTCTAAAGTCTACAGTTCTGACTGAGGTCTAAATACAGATGTGTGAATACAGATGCATTGAATTATAACTGTGCACCTTTATATTCAACTTTGAATACAGCCCTTCCAACTCAGTACAGTAACACAAAATTAGATTTGACTTTACCATAGAATAAAAAACAGCCGCCTGACAGAACTTTTTGTGAACATTCCAGGACTTTCACTCATGTGAGCAGCTCGTACTGGGATTATTAAATGGCAGCACCAAATCATACTCCTCTAAATTTGAACGGTAGTTAGAATACTTTACAGTGATCAAAAAGTATACTTACATCCACTTTGTTTCTGTCTAACAGCAGTTAACTAGAAATCGGTGAGTCTGGTACTGATCTTTTGCTTCATGAACATGAAGGTGATTGTTGCCACTTTAACTGGGCAAACAGAGAAAGAAGTGAAATCTCTGTGTGATCCTGCAGTGTAATTACAAAACTGTTCATGCACCTCATCCACTGATCATAGACCTTTTGCTGGAACCTGTAGGTAAACACACAAGATGAAATTATTTTCTCCCAAATAACAACTTTATGCTACATTTTTAATGTTTTAAACTTTTAAAGAAGAAAGTCTGTGAACATTTTATTCAGTCCAGTGCCTATACTGTGTATAGTGTGTTTTTTCCATCTCTACGATTTTAATCAATTTGTCCAACTTTAGTATTGATTAGCTAAACATTCTTTATATTTCATTCTTTTCCTGTAGTCATATATCAGTTGTATGATTTAGACTTAGGATCCACAACTGAGTTGCATACTCTGATTTGTTATTAAAAAAAAAAAACTGTTCGGTTAGCAGTGTGGTTATTATAGACATGGGGTAACACAAAGAGGACATTTTCACAATACAGAGCTGTAAAAATGTAACAGGACATTTTATGCCTTTACTGGAATCAGAGTTTGTCCTTGTTATCTGTGCTAAAAGGGGAGAAAAAAACATTTTGTACAAAAATTCAATTGCACAGTCAGGTTCATATGTTGTGCCACTTCATGTAGTGCACTACAAAAAATTATTTTTTTCTGACCACAAAGTCCCTGTTATATCGATCATTTACACAAGTAATAAAAATAATGAACCCAAAGTCATGAATTTAAAAGTAATATATTGGGTGGTCTAAAAGGTGAACTAAACCCAGGTTTTAGAAAACTTGAAAAATGGATCTCAGCCATTTGGAGATGGCAAGTTCCAATCTGCCGTGATAGCACAGCTATCTGTGGCTGAGAACCAAGACAGCAAAATTGGCTGAGCACTCAGGGTGGCAGGGATGGCATACACTTTCTCCCTTGTCAATCACAGAGACAATGATGGGCATCTGTGAGCTTATGCATGCAGAAAAGGGCAGATAGGGCAGGTCCTCTGAGTGAACTAAGCTGCCTTGTGATGCTACATGTACTGCAGTTTGAAAGGATGCTGTGTCTGACTTCAGTTGGTAACTGATAGTGAAGATCTGGCTGGTTCCATCCATCCATCCATCCATCCATCCATCCATCCATCCATCCATCCATCCATCCATCCATCCATCCATCCATCCAGATATACACTGTATGTGTTATAAGAGACATGTTTTTGGTACAGGATGGAAAGAAGAAGGTCATTTTATACTGCTGGCCCCCTAAAAAAGTATGTTGAATGATGTGGTTGAGGATTGCTTCTGCTGAGGGTAAAAACCTGGACTTGGGAGTTGGTAGACAAATGGTGCCATATGTAGGATCATATTTGTTGATGCATTCACTGGGTGGTAGTGCACAATTTCTACCCAAACCCACATCTTGCTTCTGGAGCTCAGTTGATTCCCAACCATAAA
This sequence comes from Tachysurus fulvidraco, assembly GCF_022655615.1. NCBI lineage: Eukaryota > Metazoa > Chordata > Actinopteri > Siluriformes > Bagridae > Tachysurus > Tachysurus fulvidraco. The sequence continues at coordinate 11,343,541 of NC_062536.1, forward strand.
CTACCAGTATCCCTACAGATTCAGGCAGAATTGTTCAGAGGGAGTGTTTGACTGAGGATGCCTGAAACCTGATGAAAGTCTCACAAACTGAGAATAATAAGAATAGAGTCCAGAAAACTAGGTCTAGGTTTGCCACCATGTCCTTGGGGATGCTATTGGAGTGAACCAGTTTGGACAAAATATGCTGACTTGGAATCCTGTGATGGAGTATACAAGGCTAGTGTGGCATGTGCAGGAATACAGATTTCTGCTTAAGATAAAAAAAAAATCATGTTTTATTTGTGGTTTATGACTCAAGGATACAAAATGTTCTTCCTATATCAAGGAAAGGAAGCATCAAATTTCAGAGAAACCTTTTATACCTATGATTACATTGTAAAAGAAAGACAAACCCTTGAGACATTTCATACTGTAAACTAGAGAAGAATCACGTTTTTATGGTGTTTTGGTTACTAGTAGCTCTGCCCAAAACACACTCAGATTCAGCCAATATTAAGCTCAATATGTCAAATTATTTATGTTAAGAGTAAGAAATATATGAAGAAACAAAACCTTGGCCTGTCATAAATTCATAATGTGCACATGTTTAAACTAACTGATTGATTGATTGATTGATTGATTGATTGATTCATTCATTCATTCATTCATTCATTCATACTTTCATTCATTCATCAGGACACACTTTATCTTGGTCTGGGTTGGGTTGGACTCAATGCATCCCAAAATGATTTCCATCCTTTTCATACTCATCAAACAATTTAGAATAACTTTGCATTGTTTAATAGTGACTTTAAGGGAACAAATGGAATCAAACCATGTGAATGGCTCCCACAGCATAAAAAGAACCAGCAGTTTACTTTCTCAGCTGTCTGTATTTCTTGCTATTAAATAAGTAATCAAATACGGATTTTTAAGGTGAAAACCACATTTTGGGGACAATTTTCTCATTACATCTGGCTTACACGTTTACACTGCTTTTGCAGTTACAAAAGCCATGTAAATTGTGATGTTTTGTACAGCATTAGACAATTTTCAATGCATATTGGGTAAAGAAACAGGCATTACTTCTGACAGGCTGAATAATGCATTAGAAATAGGAAGACTGGGCTTACTTTTCTGACACACTTCTCTGACCTTTTCACCAATGTTGTGACCTTGTTATGCACACAGCTTGGCTGAACTTGTTCCCTAGTTATAATCAATGCTGAGAAAGAACGTTAGATTCCATCAGAAGCCAGACCAGGTCTGATTTCTAACAGAGTTGAGATAAAGCTGATAAGAGTGTCACAGCGGTCAGAGAGGCGCAGAGAGCAGAGCTGACTCCTGACACAAAAGTAGACAGCTAGTTTTTCAGGTGTCTGCCTGCAGTCATTCTACATGTTCGCTCAGTCATGCCATTGACTCCTGACTGACAACTACACATCATGATGGCAAATAGGGAGGTTATGGAAGTAAATCCATGCCTTTTTTGTTTTATGAATTAAAATGAATTACTAAATACAAAATACTAAAAATTATTACTCTTTATTTGTTAGGAGGCATGAGAAAACTTCACTGCCCTTAAAAACAAATGATTATCTCCCCATAGTTTATGTTTAACTGTTTTCTCTCAGGTGATAAGACAGAGACAGATGTGAATGATGCAGATATTCAAAGTGATAACTCGTTTCATAATTCTTTAGAATTTGACAGTAATTTTTTATGAGTAGATTAGAATATGTTGTATCGCCATCTGAACTGATTAAATGTAACTGGTTAGGTTTATTTATCACATGTCACCATTTTCATTCTTTCACTTAAAGAGTCATGAATGTAACTCTGGAAAGCAATTTTTTTTTTTTTTGGATTGCTCTCTGATCGATTTCAATTCCAACTTGTCATTCATTTAATCATCAAAAATGTCCTACAAAATAAAAATAAAAATTCCATTTGAGTTTTTTGCATTACTTTATGTATTGACAATTCATTATATTACATAAAAAGAGGAGGAAAAAGTTTTAAATGATCCACCCAAACTCTTCTAACTATCTGCTGTTATACAGTAGCAAATACTTTTTAATGCTTAAATGTTTCATCAATAATCATGAAGTTTGGATAGGTATTTGAAAAACATTTTAGAGCAACCAATTTTTAAATAATAATAAAAACAGTTCTCAAGTTTGGCTTGGTCTACATAGGAAATGCTAAATAAACTACAGTACACAGAGAAAGCCTTCCCTACATTCTCACTCTGACACACTGCTGAAAAATCTGGCCTTAATTCAAGCCCAAGACATGAACTAATACTAATGAAACATGCTTTAGAATTTAGAGACTTTTTTTTGACTAACAAAAACCCAACATGTAGCTGTCCTGAATATATTTACCCACTTGGAGGGAATTTGAAAATCACATATTATGCATATTATGCACAAACTGCCAATATGACAGATCCTTTAATATGTGATTACAGAGTCATTTGAAAATGCAATGAATGAGAAGACAGACTTTCACTTCTCAGACTTCCATGGCCTGTGTCAATGATTGACATGCAATGGACAGACTGAGAATGAAGTGGGCTGAATCACAGGCATACAAATGATGCTCTGCGGTTTTGTAAAGCTAAAAAAGAACTCTACTCTTACGTTGAGGTCAAACATAACTTGAATGATAATTCCAACCTTCTATAAACATCAACTACATTTCCAGCTGTAAGCTCATCTGCAAAAACACAAACAGTGCTAGATGTTTGAATTTGATGAATGAAAATAAACCTTAAAAAAAGAAATGTTATAAATAAAGACAAAAACAGGACATGAGAAAGCCATTTTTTTATTTAAGAAAGTATAAGTGTGAATGAAATTAAAATAATAATAATATTATGTGAGTTGGATCAGCAGTAGAAAGAAGCACTGTTTTACATTAAAGTGCCATATTATACGGTATTCAGTGTTGATATCCCTGGTGAACTTGCTGAGGACTAAAGAACATTGATTTTCTGGTGCTCTAAATGGAAAGGAGGACCAATAACATATTCATGTGTCAGATATTCATGTAAATCAGTGCACCGGAAATAACAGTATAAACATAGTGTGACAAATGTTAATATAAACAACTAGAACCTTGTGAAATCTACAGTAAGTAACCATGTATTATTTAATATTATTAGTTACTGTATAAATATCTTCAGAATTATTCTTAATCTTTTACCTTTTCCTGCTGAGTATCTTGTGCCATATCACCACACAGTCAGAGCAGGGGGTGTCCAGGTATCACACTACACCCTTATGGTCAGGTCCAAAGCAGTAAACACATAATAGTTGTTGAACTACATTATTGTACTGTATATGATACACAAATGTGTCAGACTGCATGAATGTGAGTCTAGCAAAATGGTTCCTTAGGCTAACCTAGGAGGAATACTAACTCTGATAGCAGAGCTGCATGTTAACAAAAATTAAACTATCTCAGCAGTGAACAGCTTGCGTGATGGTGTCAGAAAACCACTCAACCACGCTAGGGACAAATAGCCAAAAGGCCCACTGGATGGCCAGGGAAGTGAATGAGGAGACAACACTTTAGGAGAAACTGGCCCTGTGAGGAGAATCAGAGATACAGTATGTGTCATTTTACTGTGCATAGAGGAATACAATACACAGTGCTACATGGCATTAAGATAATGCAATGGACAGTGAGGTGAGTGACAGCTTATGAAGCTGGCAATACTAAAGTATTAAGGCTGACTCAAAGATAACAGATTCCAAAGGATTCCACAGTGTTGTATGAAAAAAAACCCACAGAAATAAAAACTATACTAATTCAGGTAGAAGAGATGAGAAGAAATATGAGTTGTCTACATCTAGCCCTAGCCACAAGCATTAAAGCTGTTATTCTAGGCTATTGGGTCACTTAATTAATTATGATAATAAGTGAATTTTAATTGTGCGGTTTTGGAGAATTGTTGCAATACTGTTAATCCTGTATAAGTAAAAATACATTTTTTATTGTAAAAATGACAGAGATTATTTTGTGGATAATGTGATATGATTTTTGAAGCAGATTGTAACCTGAGCAATATGAATTCCTCCTTCATTAAGAACTGATGTGGCATGTGGTAGCCTAGCTGTTAAGGCATTGGACTGCTAACCTGAAGGTTGTGAGTTTGAATCCCAGTTCCAGTAAGTGTCCACCGCTGAGCCCATAACACACAGTTGTATAAAATGTAAGTTGCTCTGGATCAGCACGTCTACCAAATATAAATATAAGAATTAAAGAATAGGTAAGAAAATACTTGTTTTAAATCAGACATTCGAGTTATAAATGGTATCTTTGTGTGCAAACAGGATGCTAGACAGTTCAGAGCTGTAAACTCATTTCCGACTTGATATTGACTTATGAATATAGGAGCCAAAAGGCTTTTTAAAGCTTGGCTTCTTTTTTCCGTGGACACTCCAATAAACAGATTTCACTCGCCTCATTAGCTGCCTAATCTTTCCAAGAACGCATGTGCTAAACCATTATGTCCTTTGCTTCCCCGTCCACACTCACCTCCCTTATTGTGACCAACACTGAGAGTACAGAGTCATTAACCACACTGGCTGAGATGACAGGACATGCCTTACAAGGAATTGCCTTCCCAAGATGGTGGGCTGCTAGCTTGGATTGATATTGTATGAGGACTGAAAAGACAAGCACTGGGCGATAAATCAGCCATGATTCCAACCAATGATGTGCAGGCCCTGTTTCCAGACTCTGATTCTTGGCAGATAGACAACTCCCACCTGTGCCTCAGTGCCTCAGTGCCTCAGGTTAACAGCATCTCAATGGCAAGAGAAGAGAAAAAGCCAAGCCGCTGCTTTCATGCACTGTTAATCCTGATCTCATCAAGCAAGTCATGTTCAACTCCCACTGTCCCCTTAGAATCTCACTGCACTCTCTGAAGGATTGACAGAAGAATGGAGAATTATCTGCGTAGCTCTGACAAAAAAATGAGCCGGGCAAGACTTTCTTAAGACAATTACTTTGTGCGTTCATAACCCATTAAACATTCCATTACTGAGCATCATAATAAAAAACAAAAAAATTTCTACCACAATTCTATATACTGTAAACTGGAACCAAATTCACATGCTTTTATTTCTAGAGGACAGCACACTACCCTCTCTGCTAATGTCTAATAATTATTTCATTTTTATAAAATCGTGACATATATAGCCATGATTAATTGTTCTTTGTTATTAAATCTTAGAAATTCTACAAAAATCTAAAGTAAAGCTGCTAAAAATTATTAGTGGGCTGTTGTTTGCAACAATAAGCAGTAGTTTCTTGATTTGAGAAAGACATCACCGTTTCGAGACATGGCTTTGAGCAAAGAAAGCATCATTCAATTCAATTTATATACCATACTTAACAATAAACCTGTTCACAAAGCAGCCTTACAGAAATCATTAGATAGTTTTGTTAAACTTAATGCATGATATTCATGCTTCTCCCTGTTTGATTAAATCTGTTCTATTTCTGGACTAGAACAGATGGGCTTGTGCCTCTCCGGTCACCCTGACTGACAAACTAAGAGACCATGCCTTTGATGCTTCATCAGATCTTTCAAATGACAGCGGTGTTTGGGGACATGGGGTTGATTTGGTCAGTCTGATCACTGACATCCCATATTAAAGCTAGAAACCAAATAACATGGTTAAAAAGCTTTGTGCACTTCCTTGTAGCCTGTGTGCTAAAATGAGCAGCACTTTTATCATTTTAAACAGCTTTAAATCTGCAGGAATACTACATGAAGATGGGTGAAAAATTCAACAATATCAGATGTCTTAGTTAGGATTTGGGTAATTTCAGTGTTCAAGGTTTCAATGCTCGACATACTGTAGATTTTTGGCATAGAGTTTTGATGGTGGTGTTGCGCGTTGTATAACACCATTACAGCTCCAAAAAGGTCTGAAATCTATGTTCATATGCGTTTCTCTAAATATGTGTTATTTATCATCAAGGGAAAAAACGTGTAAACAATAACTCACTCACTCATTGTCTACCGCTTATCCAAACTACCTAGGGTCATGGGGAGCTGTCATCGGGCAACGAGGCAGGATACACCCTGGACGGAGTGCCAACCCATCGCAGGGCATGTATACAATAAGAATACACATAATTGTTTACCTGCAAACCTCACTTATTAACAGAGATACAAATAGATAAGCAGATAAACAGTATAGATTTGTTAAAATGAAAAGAAAAAACTTGATTACTTTATAGTATGATGTTCCTGAGTATCACTGACAATCCTGTAATAGTAATTCACAGTCAGAACTGTGTCAAGGGCAAGGTTACTGCACAGAACGCAAACACTCTGCTTCTTCCTGTTCGGGCTTTCAGAGAATGATAAAAATCATCTGTTACTTATTCTAAGTTTCTAAATCTTCTACAAATATCAGCATAATATAGATGTTCTGAATTGATTTATGCAGGGGAGCATCATCAGAAGTGTAGACCTGTGTAGATCAGAGGATGCTTGAAATTTACGAGTATTTAATATGAGTGCATCATACACCAGGTTCTTTTTATTTACACATTGTCTTTGTTACTGAACTTGTTTTTAAAGTTTTTAAACAACAGTTTGCACCCTGTGCAGAGTGTATTTAGTTGGTGTTCCCATTGGCAGTTTTGCATGATGAGCAGCCTTAGCAAATTAAAGATTGAATAAAATGTGCATATTGCAGCCCATCGAGTACCGCTGTGTGTGCCTTCTGGTCTGGCCCTGAGAGTGTAAACAAAGCAAACAAGGATGAGAAAGTAAAAGTGGCCATTATTTATAGGAAAAGGGATTAAGAAAAGATATTTCCTGGAAAAGAGGCAAGGCATTTGTTTGTTCTTTAATTCCTTGAAGGTTATTGAATGATATTCAGGCAACGTATCCCTGATACAGTGAATAATAGGAGGTGTCTTTATGTATATCTCTATTTTTGCATTTTAACCTCGTTTAGCATCATGGCTGAGTCGCCACCTGGAATTTGGAGCTGAAGAAGAATCATTTTTGAAGGACTCACTGATATCACTGTTATTTGAGGTGTATTCCAGGACACCAGCGCACCTCACATCACACAAATCACTGTTACATACATGCCAGTGTTTATAACCTATACTTTTATCTTTTTTTTAAAGCCTATAACAATGTAGTACTTTATCAGCTTGTTATCCCAAAACTAAAACGTTAATGCACTACATTTATATCTGGAAAGACTGTGGTGTCTGTTTGCCCTCAGTATTTGATTATCAAATATATTTTATAAAGAGAGTATTTGGTGTAGGTCTGTGCAGTCCATATGGTCACGCTTTTGCTTTTTTTTGTGCTTGCACGGTGCTGGTTTCTACTGTTTGCCGTTTTTTCGTAATGTTTTCTTTCTTAGATAATCTCCAATGCACTGTGATCTTACATCTTACCTGCAATGTACTGTAACTTCTCAGTCTGTACTAATAGTAAGAGGACTGATGTATTTTGTCCAATAAAAATGCGGAAAAATATAATTGTGTATTGTCTTAAGTTTTCTGAATGCTTTTAACAGTCAATAGACATTTAACATGTTTCTGGCCCCTTGAAAACATTTATTTACCTTAAGCACTGCATAGTGGGAAAACAAAACGGGGAAAAAAAACTTCTGGCAGAGGAACAAGATAAGCATGTGCTCTTAGATTTTTTTTTTTTTAATTTTATTTAAGATTAAATGTACTTCAAAACGTGTGCAGCACGATACAATGTTTATTTTAGCGGCGCGAACCGGCACAAACCGAGCACAAATGAACGCCACCGGTTTGGGGAGATTTGGACAGCACGGGATGGAGAGTGACGTCACAGCTCAAAATTGTTTTTGTTATTTCTAAGAAGGGGAAATATACTTGACGTTCATTTCAACGGCCCAAACCGGCACAAATCAAGCACAAACGAACTAAGCCGGTTTTGAGCGATTTGGACGATGTGGGGTGGAAAGTGACGTCACACGGTCAAAAAAAATTATGTTTAATATCTCAAAAACCAAACCAGCAGAAAGGTTCGTTTTTGCGGCACAAATCAGCACAAACGTAGCACAAATGAATGGCATAGTTTTGGTGATTATTTCTTTTTATGGGGTGCCAACTTCACGGAGGTGAAACGTTGTCTCATTTCACTGTGTACTGTAACAGCTACAGTATAGTGTATATGGTTGAAATGACAATAAAAGCTTCTTGACTTTAGGTGTCTGCTTGTACTGTTCACCTTTCACTACAACAATGACTCAAAGCACACATCTAAATGAAGAAAGTGATAGCTTAACCAAAAGAAGCTCAGTGTTTTTGTATGAATTAGTCAGAGGTAAGGCCTGAATCCAAATAAAAAACTGTGAGGAGAATTGAAACAGGCTGCACACAGTAAATGCCATTACAATTTGATGGATGTAGAATGTTTTTGTAAAACGTAGTGGGAAAATATTGCCATGTCAAGATGTGCCACACTGATAGACTCTTTCCCAAAAAGACTGAATGGTGTAATAAAATCAAAAGCTAGCTGCTACAACAGAATATTAGGTTTAGGGATGTATACACTTATGCAAATGGGTTATTGTTAAATTTATTTTGCCCTTTTTTTACAAAAATATTTAGACTGTTTTTTTTACTTAATTTTTAGACATTTTGCCTAAATTTTGCATTGAAGATGAAAAATGCTCTGACATAATTAATCTTTATTTACATCACAAAAACCTGTCATTTTAACATTTTATCTTCACCAGACATATTAATGAATATTAATTATGTGTGTGTGTGTATGTGTGTGTGTGTGTGTGTGTGTGTGTGTGTGTGTGTGTGTGTGTGTGTGTGTGTGTGTGTGTGTGTGTGTGTGTGTGTTTTAGCCAATACTACTAAAGATGAGTGTATAAAGTATATAGTGCATTTTCTTTCTTTAAGTCTCCTTAATCAGAAAGACAACCATTACAGTGTCAAAACTACTGACAAGGAAAAAAAAGGAGGAAAACATAGAACAGAAAGGATGAAAGATGTCCTGCCATAAAAATGATAGTCTGTAATGCCTTCTGTCAGACCAGGAGATATCGTGACATCAGCTATTCAAAGCCAGGGCTTGGAGGTTTCAATCAGTCGCTGTGCTGACTCAGGTGGACAGTGCACAGATCTGATTAGCTGTGTGAAGCTATGCACTCGATCAGTGCTAATGTTGAACATGAGAGTTTTGTGGGCTTGAGGTAATGAGACAAACTGGAAATCTCTTTTTATGTGCACTTAATTACTTCAACTCATTTTCTCTGGATATTCAAAAATGTGCTGTGATGTGATTGTATAGTTCAAAGAAAGTAGTCAAAGTCTTTAATTACTTTACTCTGGAGGACAAATTTCTAGAACTAATATGCTGGGAAGAAAAAAAACTTTAATGAGTACCAGCGTACTCTTTTCAGGGGAAAGTTGCTATTGCAAGCTCAAGAAGTCACCAGATGAGTTCATTGACTGAATTGTTATGTACATTGCATATTAAAACATGTTACATGAGGACTAAAATTCGAATAGAATAGATTTGAAGGGAAATACCATGTTAGGGCCTCCAAAAAAGGAGAAAACTGCCATCCTGTAATGAGAATCATGTGTACCTGCACTGCAATCATCTGTCAGTTACTCCAAATTTCTCTGTCTTTTTTTTTTTTTTTTTACACATATTTGTATAATAGACAATCTCTGCAAGGCAGCATCATCAGAAGTGTGTTAACATGAACCTGTGTAGCTTAGAGGGGACAGCAGTCACAGGTGTAGGTTTGGCATCTTTTTAATTAACACGTCTTTGTTACTAAACATGCCTTTTTCTATTTAGAATTTTTTTGACAGTTCTGTGATTGCCCATTTCACAACCACTTTTATACAACAGTTTGCAAAATGTATTTCGTTGGCGTTCCCAGTGGCAGTTTTGTGTGATGAGCAGCAGCCTTAGCAAATTAAAGATTCATTTCATATGTGCATATTGCAACCCAGCGAGTGGTGATCTGTGTGCCTCTCGATGCACATCTGGCTCTGAGATTGTAAACAAAGCAAACAAGAATGGAAAAATTGTCTCCAAAAAGAACATATGTGAATAGAAAAAGTACAAACCATTCTATTGTATGAGAACACACAAGCAAGAAGCTGTTACCACCCAGAAGTGTATTATTTTTAATATAACATCATGTGTTATTCCACTTGTACCACAGCACATTTCTAATGTTTACAGTTTAAAAAAAAACATAATTCTTTAAACTGTTTAGAGCTACATTTATTGTTGTGGAACTGCAAAGACAAGTTAGTTCCTGTTATCATTTGCACCATTCCTTCACCAGCCTCTCTTTTGTTTCTCTTGAACTTAATAAGAGGAAACATGCAGCTGTTCATATGTCTGAGAAAACAGAAAGCACAACCACTCTGTCTTGAAGACTCTCCCTGTATGGAAGAACAGACAAAAAGAAACAAAGTAAAAACAGAGAAAAGAAAAGAAAAACACAGCAGGCCCTTGATTCATTACATTACAACACATGACATTTTGTAAGGCTTCAATCAATTGTTGAATTCAGAGATTTATGCTTTATTTTTGAGTTCAGTTTCAAGTGTGGCACTGCTGAAAAAAATGCCGAATATGCATAAAATAAAGTAGTCTGCAAATCTGTGTGATTATACACTGATCAGGTATAACATTATGACCACCTTCTTAATATTGTGTTGGTCCCTTTTTTGCTGCCAAAGCAGTTCTGACCCATCAAGGCATGGATTTCACTAAACCCCTGAAGGTGTGCTGTGGTATCAGGCACCAAGATGTTAGCAACAGATCCTTTAAGTCCTGTAAATTGCAATGTAATTCCCCTGCTAAAAGAGGCCACAGCTATCAGGGAATACTGTTTCCATGAAAGGGTGTACATGGTCTGCAACAATGCTTAAGTAGGTGGTAAGTGTTAAAGTAGCATTGACATGGATGGCAGTCCCCAAGGTTTCCTAGCATCACACTGCTTCTGCAGCCTTGCTTTCTTCCCATAGTGCATTGGTTCACCACTGTTCCTTCCTTGGACTACTTTTGACAGATACTGGCCATTGAGGACTGGGAACACTCCACAAGACCTGCATGTTTTTACAAGTTTTGGAGATGCTCTAACGCAGTCATCTAGCCATAACAACTAGGCCCATGTCAAACTGGTACAAATCCTTATGCTTGCCCATTTTTCCTGCTTCTAACACATCAACTTTGAGGACAAAATGTTCACTTGCTGCCTTATATTTCCCACCCAGGAGATAATCAGTGTTATTCACTTCACCTGTCAGTGGACATAATGTTATGCCTGATCGGCGTAAATGTGTTCTATAGAAATGAATTCATATTTACTGCATTTGGCAGACACCCTTATCAACAACAACCGAGTGACAAAATTAAATAGTGCTAGTAAGTAGTCTGGAAGAATACATGTAGGTAACAGTTATACATGGAATAACCCATGTTATATTACTTGTAAATAGAGAAGAAGGAAGTTTAATACAAAGAACTGTAAAGGCTGTGGGTGGTACTGTACAAACAATGGTGACTGGTTGTTAGGAAATGGTAATCAGTGATTGTTTGGGAACACTGGTGATCCATTGATTGCTCATTACTGTAGGAACAACACTGGTATTAAATTGACCATATCAAAAAATTATCCCAGCAAATCAAATGCCAAAGGGCAACTGCACACATCAGTATTGTGAATTATTTTACTGCATGATTCTACTGCAAATTCGTGTTTCAATTAGCCAATCCAATGGCTATACTGTATGTACTATTTCAGTTAAATGACTGATGATGAAATGTAATGCGACAGATGAAGAAGTCAGAGATTAAAATTAATATCTGGGATTTGACCACACTAAAGCTGTAGGGTTAAATTATCTTTGAGGTTGTAGAAAATGGCTTGAGTTTTCAATTTAACATCCACATACCCTGTGATAAAGAGATTCTGGGCAAAAGTGCTCCAGGGTCCCGTCCATAAGCTGATCTATATTTCATTTTAGAGCTGTGTATGTAAAGTTAATGGTCTTTAAAATAAACTGTCAACCCGTGACAGCCTTGTGTGTCGTGCTGCAGAAAACCAATCTTTTCTTTTTGTTCTGAAAGATATTACTGGTGACAGAGGAAGGCAGCCATCCCACCACAAGAACCATCAGATTTCAAATGTGATCCATTTTATCCCCATTTTTCCAGTTGGATAAATGATATTAAAAGTCATATTAGCGAGAATATGTGTAAAGCGCATACAGTACTGACAGAATAACATGAAACATGTCATAATAACAAATTAAAGAGTAATCATTAAAGAGTAAATGTTACTTCAGCTGCAGCAGAGAAATCACAATTAAAGCCCTTGAAATGAGTAATCATAATTTATATCATCATGTATGCTTTTCTAGTCACATGAAGGGAATATTAAAGAACAAAAATGTCTTTTGGCAAACACTGAAAGTATTCAGCCCTGAGAATGGAACATGGATGATGACCCTGCAAAATATTTCACCATTGACTTTGTTCCTTCGCTCTATTTTTCCCTAGATATACAAACTATCACTGTCACACAGTACCTGAAGTCAGCCTAACAAAAAAGAGTTTTCCCCTTCGGTTTGATTTGTGAAGTGGTGACACAACAGACAATTAGATAAAAAAGTAAAAGTGTATGTATTCTTTCCTGATTCATGTTTAAAACCTTGTAGTTAAAATGTAGAGTAAAAATGGTAACATGAAACATAACCACTGCAAACAAATGGCTTTTTATTTATAGCCTTGAACTAATCATTGATGGTTAAGCATTAAATGGTAGCTGTTATTGTCACCATTCAGTCATGTTAGTTGTTTATTCCTACCTTTACACATTTTAGATGAATCCCCCTGCTGTAGACCATGGAAGAGAGAAATGATTAGTGGGTAGATATTTAGAAATTTGTTTTCCACTAATAAATATTCATTACTACTGAAGCTTCCGCTGCTCAGGGAAGATGTTCTGCAGGTAATTGCAGTGTTGGTGTTTTCATGCAAAGGGAATGGACTGTGACCTACTTTTGGACAACTCAGCTACATTATGAAGCCTTTTTACCATGTGTCCACTTCATGTAGAAACAAGGAGAAGAGCAGCTTGATGGCTACAATAAGTCTAGGCAAATATTTCAATTCCCACACAGCGGGATGCAGTCCTCAAGACAAATGAATACCACCAAAGATGAGACAGAATTCCAATGCATGAATAGTACCATTAGAGTCTCTTACTTCCTCTGCAGCCTGTGCTTTGCAACTAGAGTCACTCAAGTCCTTGCAAATAACCTGCTTCTAATAAATGCTTGTGATAAACTCGAGGCATTCATATTTACCCAGCACTAACAATAAACCATCTAAAACATCTTTCACCCTCAAACCTGAAATTATGTTTAAATTAAAAAGGAGGTTTATTTCTTTTTTCTCTCTGCACACGTGACTTTCATCACAGACTGACTTCGAAATCCAACACAGAATTATCCGCTTACGTTGCTGCTAATTGGATGAGCAGTTAGCCAAAGGGATTTTCTTTTAAAGGATTTGGGAATGAGTTTTGCACGTCCTTGCAAAGAAGTAAAATAAAAGAGAATAGACTAGCAACACTTTGTATGAGGCATATTTGCCTGTAATACAAAAGGTAAAGAGAAGTCAGCAGAGTAAGCAAAGAATTTCTGCATTGTGCACAACACAAAGCAAACAAAAACAAACTAACAAACAACAACAAAAAACCACTGGGCTTGCCAATGAAATGTACAGTCTAAATATAATATAAAAGCTTTCTGATGCTGATGTGTGAACAGAAATTTAAGCATTTTATTGTTCCATTCTGCCAACAAACAATGACAGAACTACATTATCCTTTTGTCATAGAGTGAGTAATTACATGAGTGTCAGAGATGGTGAAAGAAAAGCTACACAGTGAATATAATAAGTGGCCACATTTACCAAAACACTATAATTTTCTACAGATTAAACAACGTTTAAATATTGATTTTACTCACACACTCACACGCACGCACGGTTAAATTTGTTCTAGTTTATTGATCAGTTTACATCTTTCGGGGGAGTAAGCTTCCTTTAAGTCCCTGAGAAGGCGTTAATTAAGATGCAACACAACACCATGTCTAATGAATCTGAGGCAATCTTCCACACTGTTGGAATGAATTTTGAACAAAAGTTATAAACCTAGTGCTTCAGCCAAGTTATATAAAGTAGAACATTCAAGGTCTGGAAGGGTCTTCAAGCAATCTGGATGTATTTCATGATTAATGGTCAAAACAGAGCAAAAAATATTCAGAGGAGGAACTGTAGAATCCTACAATAAAAATAACCTGATAAAATCAGACATAATACACAATTTTATGCTTGATTAAAGAGCAAGAGGAGTTCATCAGTATTAACACACTTGTGCTAGGTGAAAACGTTTCTATAGTCAACACTAGATGAGTGAAAAAATAACAACTCATTGGGTTGCTCTAGGGGATCAGCTACTATTGGTAATTGACACATGAGAGCATTTCCAAGGTGAAAAAACTTAATCTATTTTTGCAGCAAAACAACTCCATTCAAGATAACTAATGTAGCAAGATAATGTTCTGCATTTAAAATCAAATAAAGAACAAGTTTAGTAGTCAAAGTGCATGAACACAAACAGCTGTGCCTTGAGCCACTATTTAACCAGCGAAATATAAACAGACTATTAACATATTCAGGGACACCAATAATTAAAAACCAAAGTCACCAATTCAACCAGTCACCAAATCAACAAAAACACTAACTATTTCAAATCAGAATCTATAAATGTGCCATAATTGTGTTGCCTGTAGTCTCATTTTAAATCAAAATGAAACAAAATAAACCCAATGTCAAGCCTCATATTAGTTTTATGTGAGTAATTTGCATTTATAAGCGGCAGATCACTAGAGATGAGTTTAAGACCAAACGAGAGCAAAGTGACCCTATTCTTCTTCATTCGTGTCTTTTCTTTCACTTGTATTATGTCAACACGTACTGTCTTTATGTCAGTGGACATCTATAGGAATAAGATGTTTATTTAGGTTTGTGAGATTATCATAATAAGAATATACAGGTATTATGCAGAGGTATGAACAATATTCTTCTAAAAGTCAAAAGTGTTCCCAAAATTATTCACTGAACTGTGACAAATGTAAATTATGCCCTCAGTGCTAAATTGTCTGTTAAATGTGCATTAAACAGACATTAAGGCATTCACATTCCATCACATTTGTCTCAGTATGCATTGCAGCAATAAATATAAGAGGACTATAACCGGTAAATCTATCAAACCGAAAATGTAATTAGTAATGCCTTATATCAGAAAGTCATATCTAAGTCATAATAAGAATGCAAGTTATTACACGCACACACACACACACACACACACACACACACACACACACACACACACACACACACACACACACACACACACAACGCATTTGTAATTTTAGCTCCGTTAGCCCGTTTACACCGGCCACCCCTGTAAAGAGCCGCCAAAAAGAAGTGTAAAAATGCATTCCTTTATTTTTTATTCATGAGGACGGAGACTATATGTGTTGTGCTGCCTCATGTTAGTAATTAACCCCACTTCTCCCTCTTGTCCCCTTGAACAAATCACAAAGCAAAGGCATGTGAGAGAGAGAGAGAGAGAGAGAGAGAGAGAGAGAGAGAGAGAGAGAGAGAGAGAGAGAGAGAGAGAGAGAGAGGGAGGCAATTTTAGACAAGGGAACTTGTATTCATTTGTTGGTAAACAGCTTGCCTTATTACTGCTGATTAGGATCTAATTGAGGTTCTCCAGAACAGGATGACCTCTGCTTTGTTTACTGATAGGATTAGTCATGACCTGGTAGCGTTAAAATTCCCAGCTGAATTAATTCTTTCCTCATTATGTTTAAAAGTGCTGTTGCACCACTTTTTCAGTGTGCAAAAGCATTGCTCATTGCAAGTGATATTCTCAACACCACTGGTATAAATTAGGCTGAGTACAAGCATTTTTAGCAACTCTTTGGGGATGCTTAAAAGATCTGCAGATGATTAGTAGTACTAATATACAGAATTAAAACGATTCTAAAAAAATAGTTTCAATGGAAAAATGTACAATTACTAAAGAGAGAAAGATACAGAAAAGGTGGATGTGACAACAGGATTGTGGTTGAGTGCTAGGAGGAATGGTTGCATACACTTGATTTATGGCTGCATTTTTTTTTTTGCATTTGTTTTCCAGCCCAGTAAAAGACAGAGCTAACCATACCTGCCGTGAGCAATCAGAGCAGAACTTAATCCTGATGCTTTTGATTTTGTTTAGTTTTATGTTTACTGTATGTTTGATGCTATTGAATGCTAAAATTCTCCATCTTGTGTGTCCTCATTTATTCCACTCCCCATCGACCAGCAGTATAACAAGGGTTGTAAAACAATCCCAAGAGCAATAGGGAGGCAGCAATTCACATCAAAATCACTGAATCAGAATCAGCATCTTTTCAGAATTAATAATGCTGGAAAGATACTATGCCAATCAAGGCTTGCACCAGCCCATGCTGCTTTGTTCTCAGAGGTCACCTGAGAGATCTCTTTCTTATTTTAGTTCCTCTTTAATAGTTATAAGCCCTTGTCCATGGCTACAAGGTAGGATGAATGAGAAATATCCATTTAGATCGGCTGATTCGACTGGCTCAAGCAAAGCCTTAGAAAAATTTGTTCATCTGATGGACACCATCATGGAAAGTGTGATGTACTTAATTTGAACTTGTCTTAAAGCATCTCAGAGGTGAGACAGTCAGAGCCGTATACGCTCACTACACAAGTTGCGTTGGGCGCCGCAAATTACGCAAGGCCCCGCCTCCCCATGCCTCATTTTACAGCGAGTGTTAATGTTTACTGTGTAGATGACAATATGAAGTGGAGATATCCATCTGGCCATGAAAAGAGAAAAAAGAAACAAAATGAGAGTGAAATGCGAGGACAGCCATCAGGTAAACTCGTGTTCTCTTTGAGTTTGATGTCAGCAAGCGCAAATAACAGTAAAGTTAAGTTGATGTGATTCTGTCTCTAGTCTCTATCTAACTAGCTGTGCAGTGCTGCCAGACACGAAAAAGACTGACACAAAGACTTACGGCAAGATTACTGATTCCAAAATGTTTGAATACCGAGTATATATTATAAAATATTCCATTCAATAAAGATTTGTTTATACCACATTCAATTCTGTATTGTTTTACTCTTTGACCGAGAGATGGAGCAAACTCACGGGTCAGGTAGGAGGGCCCCTTAGCAGAATTTTGCTTAGGGCCCCAGGGAGGATCGGCTATGGAGACAGTGTTCCCCAACATGAGCCAGATATTAAATCATTTAAATTGTCAAAGCACATATAAAGTATATAAATACTGAATGCAGAAACACATACACACACACGCACGCACGCACTCACAGAAACGTGCGCGCACACACACACACACACACACACACACATCAGCATCCTATTTGCATTAGCACTGACAGCTGCTCTCGAACGCTTAATCTTGCTCCACAAAACTAGCATGCTATCTGTGACCTGAGAAGCAGAGAGACTATATTAGCGAGTGGCTAATGGCTTAGCACTCAGTATCATCATCTAGCAGCACATCATTAAGAGAAAACCCCAAATGTGAAGAGACAGTTAATAATGATGCCACTACAGCTGCATAGATTTACATTTGCATTAACATTTGTAGGGTCAAGTCTTCTTGCAGCAGTGAATGATAGGACTTAATGTGTAATACTGAGTGACTTCGGGTTCTACAGCAGCATGTTTCACAGTTTCCTTGAGCTGCGGTGCTGATTCTAGCAAAAGCTCACTGACTGCTAAATGAATGTCACAAGAAAATGTTTCAATTGTCCTGCTCACATTAAAATGCACTTTCTGGTAGCATTTATCATCAGCGGTATAAAGAAATCAAGCAAATCAAAGTTACAATCAACAGAATAATGCCACATCTTCTTCCTTTATTAATGACATGGCAGTTCCCATCAAATTGCCAAAATCAGTACACTTTTTCATGGCTAGGAACTTTTATCTGAATTTCCAAGAAAATTATGTGAAATGCTGTAATACTTTCTGCTATCAAGTATGAAAAGTCTTACTTACTAGATCTTGTACAGTATATTGAGGAATTTGTAACATGTGGGTTGCCAAATCCATTTGTGGAGTTAATTACAGAACACAGTAAATAATCCAAATTGACAGGCAGCTCAAAAATGATAAAAACAGGCAAATAGTCCAAAAAACAGAAGATCAGTCCATGATACAAACAAACCAAAAATACAATCTAAAAGTGAGAGAATCCAAAAACAGAAAGTAAGGTCATACACATGAAAACAATGGCAGAAAACAATACAAGGCTTGGTAATGCTGTTAGGACAAACATTACTACGTTACAGAATATAACTAAGTTATACTAAGTTATAACTAGGTTATACAATTTGAATTTTGTGTTGTTTATTTAAAGACCTAAAAATTTAGTTATACAGTTACACAATTACATACATTACAGTCTGATTGTTATTATTTTTAAATCTTAAGAAAAATCTTGATTTACATCCAACTATACTGCTTTGCATGACATTTCCTTAAAACTGGAGGAACTCTTTTTTTGTGCCTGTGTATGCATAATTTGCTTCTAAAAGGCAGAATTTTTCTGTTTTGTTTGGGTGCATGCCAATTTTTCCAGTGTTTGCATGGTCATAAATTAACATACTGCACTGACATTGGTGGAGTGGTGCAAAAGCAGGTGTGACATTCAAAAAATGCTGACATAGTGGGATTTGAACCCATTTTGGTTCAAAAATGCATGTGCACTACTACCACCCAAGACCCATGCTTAGTGCAGATGCAGGAATAAAACAGTATTTTGATGACCTCAACCAAACCTGTGTCTGTCTGTCTGTCTGTCTGTCTGTCTGTCTGTCTGTCTGTCTGTCTGTCTGTCTATCTATCTATCTATCTATCTATCTATCTATCTATCTATCTATCTATCTATCTATCTATCTATCTATCTATCTATCTATCTATCTATCTATCTATCTAACTCAGTGGTGACTGTGCACTTTACACCATATTATATTCCCACAAGATTCAATTTCAACTAATTACAACTAATATTACTATTATACTAGTCATGTAGGCAGCCTGGCATCTCAAACTGTGTGTATTGTGTGAATCTGTATGTGATTGAATGTGTTATTGTGATAGACTTTTATCCTGTGCAGGGTGTACTCTTTCTGGTGCCAGTAGGATTAGTGGTAGAAAGTATAGATGGGTAGATGGATGGATGGATGGATGGATGGATGGATGGATGGATGGATGGATGGATGGATACGCCTACACATCTAACATTATTAAAAGGGAAAGTTGATTTTCAGTGTTCAGTGTTAAATACATATTTGCAGCATGGCTTTAATACTGTTAAAATGTCAGGAAAAAATGTGACAGAGATTGCTTTTGCAAAAAAAAGTAAATAATTAGTATGCAGTATTAGTATTAGTATTAGTATGCCATGAGCATTTTGTTCCAATAAAAAGTGAGAATCAAACTGTTGAATTTGGGTCATGCCATATACCTTTTTAAATTGCAAGTCTAGACTGTAGAATATATTTTTATATTTGCCTGATGCCTGTACATTTAGCTTTTTGCATAATTTTGATTTTTTGATTATTGGCTAAATTAAAACTTTTGCACAGGTGTCAAGTCTCCACATTTATTGGACATTCCTTTTTGTAGGAACATTTTATTAGAGCAACTGGCAGCAGTGGAATGTATATAATCATGCAGGACAAGAGCTTCAGTTAATTTTTACATCAAACAGAAAAATGTGATCTTAGTGATTTTCACTAGGTCATGGTTCTTGGTGCCAGAAAGGTTGGTTTCAGTATTTCTGAAAAAGATAATCTGGAATTGTCGTGCACAGAACTTCTAGATATATCTAGAGATATCTCAAATAATCACCCTTTCCAATGGTGGTGAGGAGAAAAGCATCTCAGAAAGCACAACAGGCCAAAACTTAAGGTAGATTACTAATAACAGCCCAAGACCACATCATTTTTCACTACTATCAACTGAGATCAGGGCTCGGAGGCTGTAGTAGTACAGGCTCAGTGAAACTGGACAGTTGAAGATGGGAAAAACAAAAGCTTATTTGATAAATCTCAATTTCTTCTGCAAGATGCAGATGTATGGGTCAAAATCTGGCATCAACTGCATGAATCCATGGATCTGATCTGTCTTGTATCAGTGGTCCAACCTGGTGGAATTTGTGTAATGGTGTGGAGAACTGAACACTGTTTGAGTGCTCAGATCAGCCTCAATATTGTTTCTGACAGTGTGTATCGCTTTATGGCCACAGTATACTGAATCATTTGGGATGTTGCACTGTAGAATGAGCGATTTGCAGCACGAATGTGCAGCTGACAAATCTGCAGCAATAATACGATGTTAAAGTCAAAATGTCAAAGTAACGCTCCCAACGCCTGTAACTGAGGCTATTCTAAGACACTTTAGCATATAACTGTCCTTTACACACCTGGTTCCTAAGGCAGTTGAGTGGACGCTGATTTGAGTGATTATCACGCCAAGATGCTTACCCACACATCTCAATAATGTGTTCATTCAAGCCAAACACCTGTTTACTGTTGCACTGCTCTGTGCCACCTGCACAAGTAACTGAAAAAAATACAGTTTGCTGATCAAATGCTTTGTTTAGGTGTGCAATATAATCACAGGTCCTGTGTGTGCAGGGATGTATACAGTTAAATAAACAGAATAATGAATATGAATGTTTATTCATGTTGACATGATTACTACTGGCATCTGGTATTTAAACACAGTTAAATACGTTTTTGTTTTTAATTTAGTATACAGTATTTTAGAATTTTAGTATACAGTTATAGACTTGAACTAATCTCTGCTGTATTATAGCTCTTTAAATTTGCACTGGGGTATCTTATGGGGTTAATGTTGCCTGACTCAGTAAAACATTCACTCTGATGATGCCTGCAGTCATTTATAATGAATGCAGCAGGTATTGCTAATGCAGTCTTTATTATTTAGAACACATATCGTAATGCATCACGACTGCTTCTATTCATTAAAACCCATGAGGACCCAGCACACAGACTCTATAACTCTGTGCTAATGCTAAGAGCTGTGATAAGTCTGAATACTCAGTGAGTCTCTTCTGCCTGACTGCACTAGCGGGGGCCACAAATCATTGGCTGATTTGCACTTTCATTGCTCATATTTGTTGTGTGGTCTGCAGACATATCTCTGGCATTAATGCTGGCTTCATAATGGACAGTGTAACAAATACATCAAATGCTTCCACGTTCATGAAGTCCTACCCATAACCGAGTTTGTTGAGGCTTTAGGGTGTGCTATCATAAAATGACACTCATATCTCAAAACCATTAAGTAAATATATCTGCAAGCAGCAAGACTGCATTAGCATGTAAGCCATAAACCAATATGCTCCTTGATGTTTTAATAAATTCCCTGCTAATATGGCTCCTTCCAGAATTGGAAATGACTGCATGTCTTTTTGTAATGACATTTCATTATCAGTGTAAAGAAGCAATGACTTTTGAAACAGAACATGCCTCTGGGGCGTTACAGTGTTCCTAAGGGAGGAGCTGAACGTTGTTTGGCACCAAATATAGGGTAAAATATAGGCAATTCTTAGACGCTAATGAATGCAAGGGTCTGATTGGATGTATTTGGCTCGATATGGCTTGTGTTTTTAATAAACGTATCTGACACAGACCTCTAGTGTGCCTTTGTGCATGAAACTATTAAAAATAAAAGTAGTGTCGCAGTCTAGGCCATGACATAAAAAACAAATATTCATTGTAGCATTCACAATTATGATGAATTGTGTGATGAACTCTTCTCACCATGGGAGAAAAACAGCATTGCAGAAACAAAAACAGGCCTAAATTAATGTAAATGGCAAATATTGATTTAGTGTGAAATGTCATTGAAAGTATACAAGGTATTCACATAATTCTCATAATTCAGTAGACAATGAGATCTAAGTTTATAAGCAAGTATTATAATTCAGTTCAATTTTATTTGTATAACGCTTTTAACAATAGACATCGTCTCAAATCCGTTTTACAGAATATAAAAAATTCAAAGGTTCAAAATGTTTATTATGCAAAGATTAATATTATACAAAATCTCAAGATTAATATTAGACACCTTGAGAGGAACCAGACTCAAAAGGGAACATCATCCTCATTTGGGTGACACTGGAAAATGTGATTATAAATTATTATAAACACTGGAGTGTTTTATTATGAATAATGTCCTTTCTACAGTCATACATAATCTGACAATTGTGTATTGATTAGGAGGTTGTTGTCCTCAAAGACCACATGGATTTGAGATGAAGCGGAATCCAAATGGAGCTAGTAAATCTCTAGATGCCTCAGGATCCTCACAGGGCTGGTCAAATGATTCTTGTAGTTTAACTCAACTGTGTTGTTTTTTCTGGGATAATGCTAACAGTTGTGGTATTGATGATTTAATGCAAAAATTCTGAATGCTGATATTCAGATGAAACTGTCGAGCATATATTGTGGAGTTTACCTAAAGCAGAGGCGTACAGTACCTCAGTTATGGCCAAGAACAAAAAGACATTTTTCTTGACCACATTTTTCTTGTGTGATATCGGCTCAGCAAGAAACTGTATTAATTCTAGATTTCCAGCATGATGACACAACTAAAATTTAAGATTTTCAAATACATTCAGTAAAATATGACACTATTTAGTAATTAAATCTATTCATTAAATGTAAAAATGTTTTTTCTTCCACACAGAGACTTTGAAGGACTGAATTATTTATGAGTACAATTATATATTTTTATGAATTAAATTCAATTGAGCTCTAAGCTTCGTAGATGAATACTCAGTCAGCTTAGCCTTCAAACTCTCAGCAAGATTTCTTTAAAGCAGTTAAAACACATAAAAGTAATCAAAACAATTACATGATTTTATTCATTTGAGAACTCAATAGTGAATTAAACCCATGACGATATAACATACATCCTTAAATTATAATTTTATGATCTGGATTTTGTATCTTGTTGTTTCATTAGGCTTTGATGATTAACTGTTAACAGAGCATGATATATCAAATACAATGATAAATAATAGGGTAGCTGGAATGAGTGCTAAAAACTACTGAATAATAAGGATAAAAGCCATAAACTATTAATTACACAGTTAAGACTCTGGGTTACTGATTGGAAGGTCAGGGGATCAAGCACTAGCATCACTATGCTGCCACTGTTGGGCCCTTGGGCAAGGTCCTTAACCCTCACTGCTCCAGGGGTGCTGTATCATTACTGACCTTGTTCTCTTACTTACTAAGCTGGGATATGTGAAATTCTGTGCTTTAATGTAGGTGACAAATGAAGGCTTCTTCTTCTAGTTACTACAATTATTATTATTATTATTATTATTATTATTATTATTATTATTATTATTATTATTATTATTATTATTATTATTATTATTTTAATTTTTATATAATAATTATTATTTAAATAGTTTTAATATTAGAATCTTAGAAAAAAATCTATTTTTCTTATTAAATATTATTATTTATAATATTAATTATAATATATTCCTTTAAAAAAAATCTCTGATGCTTCTATTTAGAAATGCACAATTTGAATAATCTGAGGGCTTTTTACACCTGGTCACTTCAAGCGTTTTCTGTGATCAGATATCTATCCAATCGTAAAAAGACCAGGTGTAAATGCCCTCCGAAACGGTTTCGAGACAGATATAAATCAGATCGTTCAAACCCCTTCAGGAGGTGGTCTGGGCCACATTTCAGATGAAACTGGACAGGTGTAAATGAATGTGGTTGTTTAAGCCACATACGTCAGCACTATACTCCTCCCAAACGGAAGTACGTCACTCTCAGGTGACTCGCGAGTCGTGCATCGCGCCAGAAACAAATAAATGTAAATGCTGTTTTTTGTAGCATAACCGTTGTCACAAGTTTTTCCGTCTTCTTTTTGTTTGCATTCTGAAAACCGCACACACCAAACGTGTTCCATTTCAGTTACCCCGGAAATGACGTAAAATATATTTGCATTTTGGGTGGGAGTAGAAAGATCGGATTGATATCTGATTCGCCAAGACGCCTTTATGTGGCCTAATGTAAATGGAACAGTTTTAAGAAATCAGATAGCTAAAAACACATGAAGTGACCAGGTGTAAAAAGGCCCTGAATAAAGAGTCCAGAGAAATGACAAGCATGTACACAACCCAACTCTTAATACCTATAACTTTCCCCAGCATAAATACTGACATACTGTAACATTTAGACATAAGTTGCTACTCTGTGTACAACTCTGTATTGTGAGCTGGTGAATTTTACGCTCTTAAATAAACTGGAGAACTCACTCCCATTTCAGCTGCTCTAATACAAAGGGTATTTTCCACTGTTTTCAAATGAATAAATTATTGATTTTTTAGCATGTAACAGCCTTTGGTGTTTCTATCCTTTTAGAATTGAATGTAAGCAGTATTTTTATTTTTTGAGAGAAGGACAGCAAACTCTGGGAATAACAAACAATATTTGGTGTGAAATGGCCTCTGGTCTCATGTGCTTTAACTTTGTGATGCTTCCCACACAAATAATAACAGCTGTCGTCACACGGCATCAACACCACTGTGGCAGAATTAAGATCAGATCCCATTCTCCACGGGATTCCACCATACTACGTATGAATTACAGCCTGCTAAAACAACCTGCTGTGCAAGTGCCGTAGAAGCAATGCACACATCATTCCACGTGCCTGTCTCAAGAGCAAACACAGCCCAATGCATATCCATTGTGATAGATAGCAGCTGATACATATTGTATGGCTGCACTCGACTGTGGAAAATGAGCTACATCAGGCCGCATGCTGGCACACAGGCAGGCATCACATGCTGGCCCCTGCTGACTAAAGTCTCAATAATCACAACGTGTTTCCTTATGCTGTGTGTTTGCTGCAGAGATGCATTCAAATAGTGCTGTGTTTATCAGTGCTTATCTGCTGTCCTGATAATTCCTCATTATAAATATTCTGTCCATTTTCAAGCTGAATGAATTTGCACCACTAAGTAGTGATGTAAATGGACAGAATATTTACAGTGTTATTAGATATCGGCTTCTTCATTTGCTATAAGATAATCCGGTGCAGTCTTGATGTATTTTCTGTATGCTATGTGAGGTGACTGAATGTCCAGAACTTCCTGTGAATCTGTGAGTTATCAGTGGGAGCTCATGGTCACAACGGGATGCTGTCCTGCATTCATGAAAATATGAAAGCTTTATGGATCCTCATGGTACTCGCACTTAGATTGCAATATGAGATGCCCAGAATTTCTGTGAGATGCACAGTACATGCACATGGCATATCAATACATTTACCATAAAATCTATAACTCCAGTTGGTGAACTATAAAATTCTAGTTAAATTCTAAAATAACAATAATAACCATCATTAAATTCCCTAATACCACAGCAATACATTGATTAAAAAAGTGCTTTTACTTAACAAAAAAAAAAATCTGATTGTTCAGATGGTGATGCTTTCTGTGAGGAGAGATTTATTTAATAGTTATAGAAGGAGACTCAGATGTAAGTCTTCTGTGGCTGTACATTTTCAGATCACTTTTGTAGTTTTTGTGTAGTTTCTCGGTATCATGACAAGCTGTGATTTGTCTTTTTAACATCATTGGAGACAGAAAATGAGGCTGGTGACGGAACAGGTTTAGATCTGCTATAACATTAGTGGAAAGAACTTGTCTTCCAGACATTCTAAAAGAAACAAAAGGAAACTATAATTAGTTACATCGTCATTATTTCATTAATTAGTCAATTGCTCTGGTATAAACGGAACAAATCAGCTTGGGTCGTGTTGTCATTAGGGTAATAAGAGTAGCTCACGTGCGTCCCAATGGGTCATATCACACCACACCATCAGTGATTATTTTAATATAACTGTACATGTGTCTGTTGATCAGAATGTATTACCCTTGTTAAGGACAAGCTTCATATAAATAGATATATTCCCTCCCATACTGCTAAAATGTAGTACCACAGTAGGGTTGTACACACTTTATCTAAACAGCATATTGTAGGAACTGACTTGGTGTGTGATATCTCAGAAATGCTACCTGCAAAAAGCACTTATTTTTGTTCTTCTTTTTTCCTTTTACCGCATATCTCTAACTGAGGCTGACATGAGGAAATAGAAGAGTTAGATGTTAAGGAAAAGCAAGAGGAAGGCCTCCAAAGAGATTATACTGTATTTTAGATTCTCAGCCTGCGTCCCTCATGGTTTAATATGCACCAGGACTCAATTCCACACCCTGAGTGCTGTTGATAAGGCACAGCATGGTGGCATCAGACCCCAGAGAGGACTTTATGTGGGGCTGTTGCATGGCAGAAAATCGAATTTCTCCGTAGACAATGAGGTCCATTTGTACAGTCAGGCCGGATGAAAGAAGAGCATTCTGTGCCGCCACTTTCCGCACACTCTGCCATTGTTCTCCATGGACACAATAGTATTTCTAATGAAGACTGTGGAAATTGTTAGGGGCAAGTTAATCTAGTGACACAACTCGCTCCACACCAATGCCTTCCATTCATCTTGGCATGTTTTTTGTTGTGTATCTGTCGTTGTATTGATTTGGTGCAAACACATAAAAGACTAAACAATCAAGTAGAGAGTCGAGACACTGAAAGATATCTTGAACAAGAAAAATCCTGTATGTATGTGTGTATATACCTTTACAGGGTGTTTCAAAAGTTTCCATAAATATGGGAAAATATTAACTTTTCAGGAAATTGTAATTTTATCTAAACCTCAATCAGATAATAAAGATAAAGACAATTGGAACTGTACAAAATACCAAAAAAAAAAAAAAGATGAGAAGGCTTTTGTATGAGCTTCTTCTTGAGAGTCCTTGAAAACCTTAAAAAAAAAAGAGTCACGATTCAACTGAAGCCATTTTCTCTGAACTGTTTGCAAGAGCTTTATTCATGATGGTTGGCTAATAATAAATAATGAAGAGCTAATGTTATTGTCATTGATTTGAACATCATTCTGTGGATATGCTCCAGATTGCATTAAGAGAGGCTTGTAATTGTATTAAAAATGCAGGGCTAAGGCATGGAGCATGTCATAACCCCTCTTTCAAAAGCCCATCAAAAAGGCAGGATGGAACCCTGGCCACCTGCCCATGAGCTATGAAGTCTGCTGACTGCCCTGATGCTTTCATTTCCCTTGGGAAGCTACTTTTCAGGACATGATTTATATCGCTGGGATCTGGTGTACATTTCAAAAGGGGTTTAGGGACACATCACAGTCAATAGGCATACATCCCAAATCAACCACTGTATTTTTTTTTTTTTTTCAAATGCAATGTCGGCCATCCAAGTGGTGGAGATGAGTGTGACTTTTCATTGCATGGCACTGGGTACAAGGTCAGTGTTGCAAGTGAGGAGAGTCAAAGCTAAAGACTGAGGGCAGCAGCCAATTTCAGGAGGGTCTGATTTAGAACAGTCACCCATGCCCTCCCCATTGACCTGCATTACACTGGTTTGCACACAGGAACAGAAGGAAACATACAGCTTTTCAACAGTCACACTGAGAACCCTTCATCTTCAGCCTGAGCCCCAGACTGGCCCTGCATTATCCCTATATGTGTCTATCTCGCTACATCCAAGGCCTCTTGATCTGGCCAATTTTGACCCTCCCCTAGACACAAACTGCACAGTAATAACTTTTACATCAAACATTTCACTGTCAGCACCTTGTCTAGATTGTCAACCATTTGTCATGACACTATGCAAATAAGACAAGAGGATTTAAATGATGCTATTGCAGCTCCACTATACCATTTGTGGTAAGACAGCTTATGTATCATGTAAAGATTGTTTTCGAATTCACATGAATTCATTCTGACTGCAGATATAAACATGTTTGTGTGCACTCTAAACTTGCCAAAGTGAGAAGCAGGTAAATCAAGTACAGTGTAACAAGTAGCTAATAAAATTTCATGTTATCTGTGCTTGCTAATTACAACAATTGGAGGTTTTTAATGATTACCTGGTCAGCAACATATCCTCCAAATGACACTGTTCAGACAAAAAGCAGAAAAAATTATGACAGTGGTAAACTGGTGATTTGATATTTGACCAAAATTAATTTCTAGCTGATAGAATGTACTGCAAATTATGTTATCTTTAATTTTAAAAGTCTTTGTCGGGCAAGACATAGAAGTTACAGTATGTTAGAAATATATTTGTTATTATATTTTCAATTGAAAATATACTCTCTATTTTTATGATTATTCGTCTATTAAACAGCTTTCTACAAGAATTACCCACCTTGTTTGATCAGATAGAAAATTCATACTGATTGGACAAGTTGACTTTATATTTATGCACAACATTTTTTTTTATTAAGATTGATCTAACGTTAGGTTTTTAATCTAAGAGTTATTAGGCTACATGAACATGTAACTACTGTCACTGGGGAAATATGACTGGTTATATGTACATTTAAATGTAAATTTTCTCGGATTTAACTGTATATAAATGAATTATTCAGAAAGAACAGATTGGTTTTAATCAAATACAAATACAGATGTGAACAGGAAGTTATTTCTTTCATATGTGTCAGTTATGAAGCTTGTGAGAATGAAGGACCACTTTCGTTAGAGTGAACATGAATGATGCATTTACAGCAATGCACTTACAGTCATTATTCATTCGTTCTTATGAACTGCCTGGTCAGGGTTATGGTTGAATGAAATATACTAAAAATATTTCAAAAACTCGTCTCCTTTTAAAAAAAAGCCACACTAACTCAGGGTTAAATTGAAATACAAATAAAAACGTACATATACGTAGCACTAAACAGATACGGATACAGAAATGGCATTGTGTTACTGTACATCTATACTGTAAGAATATGTGGAATAAAATATACCAGAAATGACTGAAAGACTGATGAGTAAAATGAACGATGTGAAAAAAACTTACTTACAAACACACATAAACTCTAGGAGTGTCAAAACAATATGCAGAAAACGAAATGATCAGAGCAAGTGCACTCCAGATTAAAAAGCCATTTGGAATGGCCAGGACAGGCTCCAGTGTAAACCTGGAAGGACCTGGTGCATCTGCTGTGCCACGGGTGATGATAGAGCATTGCTTGAGGCCATTCTCTCTGCTCAGCTTGTAGTGTCTCTGTGACAGTGGGAGGGAGAGATTTTCCAAAGCCCATCCTCGGCTGTGATAATTACCCATGCTGCTCTCCACTGCCTCATTTGCATAATCAGCACCAGTCATTCACAGTGGAGGCACAAAGGAATATAATGAGACAAAAGAGAAACAATGAACATTTCAAATGCCAACACGAGGATGCTATATTTCTCCATTTTTTTTTTGCTTGTGCCTAACTCTAACCTCTCAAATACTTTCTCAAACATGAATGAGTGAATGAAATAAACCAACCAAATAAATAAATAAATAAACAAACAAACATTTTTTTTTCTTTACTAAAATACTGCAGAACATTATTTTGTATTATATAACCTTTTTAATGGCCAGAGGACTTTTTATTTCTGGTAACAAAAAGAGGACAGAGTTATTGATTATCAGGATTTCTGAGATATTCATAACACGTCTCATCACTTTGAAGTGTCAGAGAAAACTAGCCCACAGCTAAAGCCTTCAGGGGGAAAAAATGACATAAAGTCAAGACAAAAAGTCAAAAGAACCAATTTCTTCCTCATACCATATTTATGAATTTTGAAGGCCTTTAATAATTAGAATTATTCCTGTTATTCAATAATGTATACTGTTTCCTTTCTTTCAAATGCTTTTCATAAAAGCTATGAATATTTAATTAGAAATTTCCAATTAACAGTAAGAAATCCATGCATTTTAAAGCATCTGTACCTGGATTGCATTTCTGGAAGTATTTGGAACACATTTCTATAACATGACAGTGATTCTGATTATATCAGCTTCTACTCATGGATATGAAAAATCAGCTATGATGCTGGCCTTGTTTAGCTGCTACAGCTTGTTTGTGCCAAGATAGAGATCAGTGACTGTGCTGCATCAAATGCACAAATGTATGAAACCTCCCCTCACTAGCCGCTCAAGTCCTCTGAGATCACTGTCATATTTCTTCATCTCCATCCCTTTCTTCAAAGCTTTCCTCTTTCCTTGTTTACACATCACATGCACCACTTGCTACCCTCTATTAAAACACCATCAGCAAGGTGCTATTTCTTCTTCCTCTGTACCTGGACTTCATGGCAGTAAGGGAAGAGCTTAAGTCCCTGAGCTTGTAATAGTAGCTCCGATTATGGAAGTCACAGGAGAGCCCCAGGAAACAGAAGAGTTTCTTGGTGTGCTTCATCCTGCAGCCAGTCTCTGTACATCTCAGATTTGCTGGGAGAACAAAAAAGAAATGATAAGCTTTTATCTCTTTAGCATGCTTGTTACAAAAAATGCCTGTGTTACACAGTTGCAAGAGTGGAATGCAAATAGCATTCACTTAAAATTTTGGAAATTTGGGTATGAGAGGGGGCAACAATGTGGATGGTGTATTAGTTTAGTTGCTCGCCAGTTTGACAAGGGCATTTAAAGTGCCGGCTACATGAGCATAGCTACATGAGCTATGAGGTTGGCCAAGATGTTGACACAAATTCTGGCTCCAGTCTGCTTTTATTGTACTGTAATCAGTATCTAATACATCACCTTCTTTTACCCCAAAACTGAACATATTTCCATAAGCGGTATACATGACCACGTGGGTAAAAGAAAAGCCTTTTATTGACCTTATCGAGTACAATTACATGTTGAGTCTAAAACAGTGTAGAATCAGATCATGATTTACCTGATCTTCATTGTGAGAGAATAAAACTATTATTTATTCAAAGAGAACAGAGAGTTTTATACGACAGATGTTGATTAATTATTATATTACAGCAGCTTCGAACGGTTTCTATATTAAAACATCTGTTCAATATCTGTTTTATTGTAACAACTTACTCAAGGACTTGTGAGTCTACATAAATCTAATCATTAATGTTGTGGGGTTTTTTTTTGTGAGGCATATATTTGCTGATTTTGGAAGGAGTCAGCACTTTTAACAGGTTTGGCTCTTATTAATGTCAGGAGAGAAAAAAAAACAGCACGTGTATTACAATAGAAATATAAAATAGCACATGTTCTAAGTTCTAATAGAAAACTCTGTTGGCAAAATAGAATCACTAGCTATTCCATGTGAATTTCTTATGTTTACATATTCACATTATATAACCATCTTAAAAAAATTAGAACAAACTAAAGGCATAGAAATAGGTATAGAAATTAGACTCAGCTAACCACACTGCCACATTACCCAAGGGGTTCTACCAAGATACATCACAAACAACATTAAGTTATGAGCTGTTTAGCATAAATATGGAAAAACCAACATTCATTTGAGTTCATGGAGGGCAATTTACTTTCACTAGCACCGAGAAGTAAATAAGGGGTTATGAAAATATGATCCTTTTTTTTTTTTTAGCTCGGCATATCATAGCTGAGTATATCGGGTGTATGGGAAGTTAATGAAAGTTAGTGTATGTTTGTGTGTGTGTGTGTGTGTGTGTGTGTGTGTGTGTGTGTGTGTGTGTGTGTGTGTGTGTGTGTGTGTGTGTATGTCTGTGTATGCATGTGTTAGAGTTGGCTGGTGGCAGGCACATCAGAGTCTTAACTAAACAAAGCAGCACCCGGCATCATGTTTTCTGCACAGCGGGATGACAGACAGCCCATAACGCTCAAAAGTTGGTAGGGTGTTACTCCAGTCCACTCATGTGCTTCCACATGAGCCTGCTGCAGTCTTATTCAGCTTTCCAACAATTTCACAGTAATTTCGAGGCAGTGGGAAGTGCAGTATGGGATTGTGCCTCACTAACACACAGCGGTTATGAAGGATCAGTGTTGCATCTCGCTTAAGTGCATGTTTTCTCCCATGTTTTTTTCCTCCTACTGAAGCAGCCGTGTCAGTACAAACATACCAGTGGATAGAAATGTACTGTATATATGTTCCAGTTAAGAATCTAGTTATACTTGTATCCATTGACTTTCAGTAACTGGATTTTGTCATACATAATTGTGTTAGAAATGAGGCCCAAATCTGAGAATAAAATCAACATCAGTTTCCTCCGATGCCTCAGGTCTAACAAAAGAACTCCATGTGTAGTTAAAGTCGACTGTACAGGTTTTGAAAGCCTTTCCACACAATAGCAAAGCATTACCCATAAAAAGTATTTATAACTGTGAAACTCCAGTCAATAAATTGTACTGCCTTCTGAGGTTCCGTCTGGCAGAAAATAGATGATCAATATGTCATGACAAACCACCCCATGCCCCCAGAACACTCTCCAAAATTTTTCAGGGAAAGGTGGAAAAGGCTAGTTGGAGGAATAATATACCCAATACATCCTGATGCTATCCACAGCATAGATTTACACCTCTACATCCCCCTGCTCATTTTTCAGGGCATAGCAGCATCTAAATGTGGGCTGGGAGAAAAAAAAAAAGCGGTAATGGAGCATGACCCTGTTTGTGCTGCTGTATTTTTTTCATAGTATGTGAGGCTGAGAAGGTCTTGGGTTATGCATGGTAAAGAATAGTTCCTTCATGATCTATTCATGAACCAAAGCCATTTCCTACAGACAAAGGTGCTGAGAAAAAAAAAACCATGGCTAGTACTACCACATATGTGACTATTGATCAATTCTATGAATCTGTATAATCTTTACATTTTTCTTTATTATTACAATACTGTACACATTATCGCACAGATACTTTTTTCCATGCAATATTGATACAGACTATACAGATTGCATGCCGTATATTTTTACAAAAAGTACAACAAAAAAACATATTATAAACACTTAGGCCCTATTTAATCCTTTTATTTCTTTGAATTTTTGCTGATTTACCAATTTTTTAGCACAAGAACATTTTTTCCTACACTGCATGATAATTTGCCTGACATGCTGGTCCCACGAAACAAAAAAGGAGCACAAACACCTCCACTCCTCTCATTATAAAAACAGATTTGATGAATATGCAAAATATTCATGCACACCCCTTTCTTCTGCAAAACTGGTGTAATAAAGGAATGTTAGCAAAATGCAATCTGTACAGTACATACCAACATTATATAATATAAAGTGATATATTGGAGGAAAAAATTGCTCCATGTACAGCAAATATATAATAAAAAAAAAATCTCCATCAATCCTACTCCTGCCACCAAACCTGGTATAATGTTTATGGGAAATCACTTCCGATAACACTACATAGGCTACCAAGAAGAATGCAGCCAAGAAAAATACAATACAAATACCGTAAACTCAAGGGTGATGTTGGGTTTGTTTGTCCAGATATCAATATTTGGATACTGTACATTTATAGATGGATGCTAGGCAGTGATATAATAGTGGTGCTACCTCCAGTGATATGGTCATGGTATTGAATGTGAAATTGTTTGATGAAACTATTATGATTGAGCCTTATAACACAGGGTCATTTCAAAGGCACAGAACTATTACACATATCACTGAAAACCAGGCAACACCATTTTTTGAGATCAATGCCCTGTCTCTTGTGAATAGCAAGCATTATCCAGCTCTTCAGTTCAAAACACACAAACGTTATGGCATAACGGGTACTTTGATTGGACAATGTTGAGTCAGTTTATGTCTAGTTTCACCTCCAAATGCAGTCTGAAAAATTTATAACTGAGAAAGTATCCTACCTTGTTCATGTTTACTACACCTGTTATTGTATTGCACTCAGTCAATGTTGATGGAGTGTTATATATGTATCAGTTAAGGGTGCTTAAATATATGACCACCAATGCACAAGAAATCTAAGGGTTTATCAAGTGTAATCACATAACACTACTGTCTATAGTCTGAGATAGAAAGAAATCAGCCTACAGCTTACTGACACATTTTAATATTGTATTTTTTTTTTAAATTACAAATACAATTGGTGGTGCTGTTGTTCTTGGTTTTAAAATAAAATAAAATAAATAAAATAAAAAGCAAATAAGATCATTTTAATTGGTAAACATGTTATCTGTACATTTTCCTTAAAGAAGAGATTCAGAGCTTTGCTTCACAGTTTTCATCTCCGTGCAGGAGCCATGCTAATTTCTGTATCGTTACAGTTTTAGTGTATATGCTGCCGCTGCAAGCACCCTGATAGCCCATTTAAACCAACTGGCCCTGGAAATGTCTGTCTTCAGGTAAACAATAAAACCCATGAATTTTTATACCTCTAGAACTGTTTACTGCTCTGTGCTTTGTTCAGTTATATGAGATGTGATTCACTACATAGCCCTGGAGATTATTTCTCAGAAGTGCATTACATATAATTTGTTGATCATGTGTTAAGTCACTTAAGATCATCACCTCTTATGTCAGTATGAACACTGAAGATGAAGAACAGTGATTCAGAGATAACTAATGAGTTTAATATACATACACAATTCACATAATAGGTTATGATATGATATGATATATGATGTTTTTATGTTCAGAATAGAGAGTTTGCAGTTCACCTTATGGACTGACTTAAGATAGAACCCAAACCTATCTGATGCAAGTCTATGCCTTTGAAAGCCTGACTTACTTCTTTTAAATAAATTTCATTTATTTTCTATTTCATGAAAATAAAATCCAATATTTAGACCAATAGACAATTTTATTTACTTGTTGTGAATGTGTGCATTTTAATATATACACAGACGTCACAAAACCCACTGCTTTTTTTGTCATGTTCATCTTCCAACATCTGGATTCAACAGAACATCTGTAGAAGAGATAACATTAAAACAACACCAACAACACCACCAACAACAACAACAACAAAAAGTCCACTTCCTCTGATCATGGAGCTGCGCAACCACATGGAATAAAAGACTGAATCTGACCCGTTTTAATAAGTTGCACTACATTTTAATTGAGGGTAGATTGCGACAGATTTGGATATGATTCTAATCTGTCTAGACAATTAGTTCTGTAGAGAATTTTCCTGATGAAGTATAATTTTCCTTCCAGTATATGGAACAATTTATGGAAGATGTTTGCGCGCAAATCCGTTTTTCTTGCGCCCTTTCCTAGGTACCTTCTTCTGTAACAGGTCTCCATGACAGACGGACTCGTTTAACCAATCAGGTTTGTGAAAACCTGAGCGAATCACGGCCACCTCTTGGTCACCATTGGGCTGTTTTTGACAGGCACGCATTATTAGCCAATCAAACACATGAGTTTGCAAGCTCTGCACCGCTATTGGCTGCTCTTTAGAGAGTCGGGACGGTCTTGTTGACTATTAATGAGCGCTGGGTATCGCAGCCGCATGTCAGTGGGGAAACGGGCGGAAGACGCAGACGCGCATCTGACAATCGGAAGAAAAGGTTAGCGCGAGTTCAGAATCACATCTAGCTGAGTGTAGGTTCTGCTGATGGACTTTTACACTTCTCATCTGGTCAAAAGGTGAAAGAACAACAGACTGATCGGCTTTCAAGTGCGTAACGGAAAGAACATCGCGTCCATCACTTTAATGTTTGATGGTGATCTACTGCGCCAGATGGGAACAAACGGAATACATCTCGCACCTCAGCTTATGGACTGACTTATACACGTGAGTTCAAACCTTTGGTACCTGTCATTACATAGAGATAAAGGTGTCTTGGTGTGGTGTCTTGTTTAGCCGCAAGTTAACGGAGGGAAAACATGCAGTGCACATTGCGTAAATTCGCCATTCAAGAAATTCCTCCTGTTCAAAGTCACGATAATAAAGCAACAATACGCACAATAAAATGAACAGAATCGAGGGGTATCTGTATTATTGGATTATGTTCTTTACTCCGCAGACGTCTGAGCGCGCGCTGATTTGCGCCTTGCGTCGTTAAACCGTCGCTTTAAATTGATCTGATGATTATTTTCATGGTGCATCATTATAACCACAGCGCACCGGTCGCCTTCATGTGACAGGGGTAGGTGTGCGCGTAAACGTAGCGGTTATGGGTCCTGGTGTTGCTCTGGACTGGAAGAATGTTTTGTATCACGCACGATGTTTTTTTTTCTTGCCCACTTTCCCTTCTTAAATCACCCTGTTGCAGTCGGTGCGGTGACACACGGACGCCGCGCGCGCCTCCTCCATTGACATGCGCGCGTCGCTGTGAATAGTGTCGTTATGATGCCGGATCCATTCCCTCTCGCAGCAGCTATGAGCGATTTGCATTCATGCGTTCGGCACTAATCACATAACCTCTGGGTTTATCCGATTAACCAAACTGCAGTGCTGTATTTCATCCTCTTTCCCAGGCCTTTTAGGAGCGCTGTATCTTAAACCTAGTGACAGATGTGCAGCCACACAAATAATACATCATTATGTCATTTGCTCATGCTGTCTTAGTCGTGACACAATGTATGGAATGCAGGCCCCCTGTGCTAACTCACTAACATTAAGCACTAATGTCACCATGTGTTTCTTGCTATTGCAGTGTTGTTCACTAAGCAGCCCAGCTCTACACTCACTTGTTCATTAACCTAAGCAGCATGTGCAGAGTGAGAAACTATATACAGTTCCTCCATTAGTGAAAGACCTTGCTCTGATATCTTCCGCTATTACATGAACCAATTTCTGCAAACCCAGTTGCAATACAGTTATTTAAGATCCAATTGTAGGATAAGGCAATTAGAAACCTTTAAGAAAGTACACATTCTGCTTTGAAGCCTCTTATGCACAAAGGCTCTGAAGCCTTCATTTAATTTCCATCTGATTGTATGGTGAGATTCTGAAGAGCTTCTGTGTCGTAAATGGTCTTTTACTGCACAGCATGCACAGCATGCACCACAAAGCAGTGTGTGGGTGTGTGTATTAAGAGCAAATTTATATAGCCTTGGAGTGTCAGAGTGGAAAGGAAACTGTGTGGGCTGTCAAACATATCACAATAACATGTGAAAATATGGCTGGAGAGTCATGACTTAGACACACTAGACACTCATGAATTGAGTCCAACATAAAGGAAGTACTCCAAAAGCAAAATGGATTCTTCTTTAACTCTCTTGGTGCAGTAAACAAGTAATCTCTGCACAGTGCTTCTTCAGCACCAACTATAATACCTTATTTTAATAGATACTCTTATTTCAAGTTTTTTTTAATTACTGTACTCTGAAAGCTTCACTTTGATAGATGTACTCTTAATAGCACATAGCCCTACAAAAACAGCCAAACAAAAGATAATTAGAAAAGGCTTTTATTCTGTAAAACAGCCTTCCATGCAGCAAATGTATACTTTTCTGTTCGGAAGGAGCGTGATGCCAGTTATGCCACTGAGAAATAGAGCAAAAACATAACATGCTGTGTGGTCTATCTGTTCAGGATCAGACCGGTTCCTACTGAAAAGACATGCATGACTGATTTCCTGTGCAGGATTCGGCTAGCTGCTTGTTATATAAGACTGTCAAAGTTATTAATCCCAACCATGATTGAGTCTCTAACAACAATCTAAGCTTTGAGCCAATTATTGCAATTTTTCATAAAATGCTTTACAGAGAACTGGTTGTTCATGGATTATGTGTTGATTTTTTATTAAATATATATAATTTGAAAAATGTAATAACTTTTAAATATTAAATTAAATAATTTACAATAAGTTTATTCACTGTTAATCAATTTAATCAGTTTATTGCTGTTTATTTTTCTATAATATACTCTACAGTATACTGCAATGATTAATAATCTAACTCTCTGCTGTCACGCAGAAGATTCTCATTCCCTCTCACAGGCTTTTATCTTGTTAATGTTGCCTCTGGCTCCTATTTCCAGATTTCTGTAAATCTGCTTTGTCTATTTGATAATGTCTATTGTTATGTGCCGAACAACTTCAACAGACCTGAACTTAATGTTCCAACAGTGAAAAAATTCCAGGATTTAGAAACAAAATACTTCATTATTTTATTATGGATGTATTCATTAAATAACAGTACGGGCCGATTCAAGTTCAGGTCATATTAATGCCACCAAACAATAAACTTAAAACAAACAAAGGAAAGGTACAGAAGATACATGGTTAGACTTAAAAAAAACAAAAAAACTAAAACAGCTTGCCAGCATTAAAATCATGTCACTGTCATATTTTCATTGATCCTATTCAGGAAACCTATTCCCTGCTGGCTCATAGCCTGCTGACCAGCTATATATTATTCACATCAAGATTGCTGAGAACCTCAAAGACTATTCCCTGTAGCACAGTTCAGATTTTCAATAGTTGCTTGAACCTCAGTGTTCAGTCTTCTTCACACAAGGTATGATATGTGCAGATTTATTTAACCCAGAAGATAGTGTTCCCAGAAGAATTGTGCTCATCAGCTACAGACATAAACTTTCTTGGGCATGTCTTTGGGATTATGATTGAATGAGCAGATTGGGTTAAAACTCAGGATGCAGGCTAGGGAAACTGCAAAGCGTGGGGTCCATTGGTTAATTTGGAACATTGATTCTGCATTAACCGCTGACTCACTCCTGATTTGCAAGCATGCAGGAGCAGGTGTGAGGGGGAAAGGCTCCAATCGCCTTGCTCATGAACCTTCATTATGCACACATATTGCTTAGCAGGACCTGTTTAATGGACTCCGTTCTTACTTTGGAAATAGTCTAATAGTAAATCAATGAAGTGAAGGGCACAGAAGGACCAGCACCGAACTACACCACCCACTGAGAGGCTTATCTAGAACCACGCAAAACACGGGTAGACCCGTAAGAGAATCAGTACTGATAATACCCAGCGGTGCGAAAGACAGTGTGTTAATAACCACTTGATCATAATTTACTCTGGCCTGTCTCTGTCATGCAGTGGCCATTTTCCGTGAAGCAGTAGGCAATTTTACCGCTGCCCTACTTTCCATTTATGTGACCTTTATGTCTGTGAAGATCTGAGCAGAGGAAGTGTAATGTCTTCCCCTGAGGATGTACTGTATCCTCCTGTTAAACCAGTATCACACTGCATCTGTTCTCACACAGCCACTCTGTACCTCTTCTTTTGTCAAGTCACATAATTGGAGTCGTCATGAAGCCTTCAGTTTTAACATAATATAATTTAAAACTGTGAAAGTTTTGCATAAGGGCTCTCAAATGTTTTACAGACTGCATTCTCTTTAAAGCCAGATTTATACTGTGTAGTTTTCTACTTTCAGTGTCGCATAGAAAAATTGCACATGGTAAAAGAATTCTTTGCTCATGAGCTGAGGTCATTGACCTTAGAATGAGTGCCGATTTAGTGCCACGGCAACCAAAGACAAATTTCTGGCAGTGTCAGAAAATGTTGATTAAAATCTCTGCTTGAGCGACGCTACAGGACTCGTCTATAAGCCACCAATTGGAGGGCAGCGTAAGAGGACACAAAACTCAAAAGACAGCTACAAATACAGTGGAAGCAATCACAAAACATGAAAACATCCAAAAGAATTTGTCCTTATTAACTCAAGATCACACTGTCTATCATTAGATGATTTTCAATGTATAATCTGACACGTAAGAACAGACTATAACAGAGTCTGTTGAAGAATTCGGCTGAGATTTTATGTGCATTATCTTGTACACTTTAACATATATATAAAACCATTCCGCTAGCAGATAAACTGGTGGTTTGGGAGAGACTCTCTGTTATGGTGTAGTCCAACTACAGGATTGCCCAACGCACAGTAAATATATAAGTCTGATTTACTTCATCACGGTTATCAGGTTGCTGACCCCTTTGACCTCTAATTATAACAGTGCAAGCTCAGCACTGACATTAGCACAGACACAATAACAGGTGAGTCCCATTCTCTATTTCCAGCCCCCAGTTTTGTAGCCTGATGCTGCAGCACATCGGGATCATGATTAGACACATCTATCTTGGGATTCCATTTGCAGCAGTATTAGCTGAATTCCTCTCTGTCTGCTAAGCCATGAGCCTCTATGCAAGTTATTGCCACTTAAGTCCCTACAAGAACTTAAGTCCTACAAGCTTTGCTCTAAGGCCCTTAGTCTGTGTGTTTTCACCTTTACTAAACTGGGTTAAGGATAATTTCCCTCATTTGTCTCTGACTGCAATATTGCCTCCTTCCTTTCTGAATCATTGACTGGCTGTAAATTGCACCAGGATATATATGGAACCAGGGAAAGAAACAAAAAAACACTGAGTCTATGTTTGTGCTTCACAACAACAAGGTTTAACTTGAATTGCTGATGTGGAATTTTACATAAAACACTTTTGCATTCTGTTTTTGTAATATTTTGGAAATATTTCAATAAAACATGTTATTTTTGACACTTTATAGTGAAGATACACAGTAATGCAATAAAACCTAGAGTAGCGGTGCTTTAATTCCTCATTCTGACACAACATTTATCATATAAAAATATAAGTTAAGACTAAAAATATCCACAAGTGCCACATTTGCAAAATTTCAGTGAAAAATATTAATAATATGTAATATTGTTTTTAAATTATAATATTTTTATGACCGCTAGAATGAGAAAAAAAAAAAAGCTCAGTCTGCTCAGCCCACTAATTGAAAGTATACAGACATACCTTAAAATGTCAATGTTAACAAAATACATCAGATGTAAATATTGTTTGTATATATTTCATTAACTGTTCCTGAACCAGACACATAGTTCCTCTTCTCTGTTTGATATGCTTTTGTACTAAAGACACTAGGGATGTGACAACATTGCTAATGATCTGAAGATGGATGGATGGGTGTGTACTGCTAGACATTTATGGGA
This sequence comes from Tachysurus fulvidraco, assembly GCF_022655615.1. NCBI lineage: Eukaryota > Metazoa > Chordata > Actinopteri > Siluriformes > Bagridae > Tachysurus > Tachysurus fulvidraco. The sequence continues at coordinate 11,384,501 of NC_062536.1, forward strand.
CGTCTATTTTTTGGCAAGAGTGAAAGGTCTTAATATATCTTTTGAGGTCGGAGAAAAGACAACTATTGTGGTCAAACTCGATACGGAACAAACAAGGACGTGTATTTAGGAACCAGATCGAGGCGGACCAGGACTGACTCAAAATGGGTGCATAACAATGTCCTTTTATCGGCCAATTTATGTCAGACCAGGCTCTTCCAATAATGGACACGCTTGGGCATCTCTGATTAGTCAGTGTTCGGGGGCAAAAATGAAAGCAGCACTGATCTGTCTAATCTGTTTATTCTCTGTGAACTTTGAAAGTCCTAATATACGTGAGTCAACTGTATAGTTGCTACGGTGTCACAGTTTCCCAGTTAGAATTGGTGTACAATGACTTTAAAAAAAAAAAAAAGAGAGAGACTGAAATTCATTCTGTCTTTTCTTTGTCTCTCAGCCACTTTCTATATGACAATGTGATAAATACTGATGCCATTCTCAAAAATATCTTTTGGTAAGGATTTCATCATATCCTGTGGGAAAAGAGTTTTCACACTTTGTCTTCATTGTAAAAGACACTGCAGCAGGAAGTGCTTGCTTTTTTTTGTTGTCATCTACAAGTGCTGGCTTAAAGTTTAAAATGCAGAACAGTATAATATAGAGCAAGGTCAAAATATCTTACCATAGAAGTGAGATTTCTGGGGGGGTTTAAGTAAGTTATTTAGTTCCTAGCACAGATATAGTAGCACATGTGATGTCTCGTGTGACCTACTAATGATCAAGCGCAGATCATTATGTCCGTAGCCCTACAGCTAGAGCTTATAATAAAGGACACATATTGTATTAATTAGGGTATATGTAGAATCAGTGAATGTTTTTGTGTGGTTGTAAACGGATGTACAAGGATATTAAATATCACCTTTAATTTTCACCACTGCCTAATAAATGGTTAATTAATACCATGATGACATTATATTTTTAGACAAGGTTATTACACCTTTAAACCTTAACGTTGCTAGTAAACCCGAGTGCTCCAGGGACGAGTGGCATTCATTGAAATCATGTGCAAAATACTGAGGCAATGCAGATGACATTGTTGACTGAGCACTGATGTAATACAGTACTGTGCTAAATTATCCATGCTTCAGCAAGCTACATTGTTTTATAATGCATGAGGTAAAAGGGGCAATTTATTCACAATGTGAAATGCTTTCTCTATTAAACAGAGCAACCATCTTTCTAGGGACAGGAAACTAACTACAGAGCAGCATGATTTAAAAGCTAAATAAAACACCGAGATGAAACTGCATAAAGAAATCTATCATAACTGAAAGATATAGTCCAATATTAATACAGAATTGATCGGGAAGTTATTGTGGGCCCTTATAAACATAATTAAGTTTGATTAGTATGATTAGTAATATCAAGTGAAAATGAGCAAGCAATTGAGTTCATTTACACCTGTGTAATAGAGCAGATGGTTTCAAACTGTCTACCACTGAAACATGCTATATATTAATATTTATATTTTTATTTACTCCACCTTAGCACCATGCCTCTTTTCCTTTCCTGAATACTGCCATACACTTCTCATGTGTCCTAAACCAGCTTTGTAAAATATATTGTACTTCCTAGTTACTAGAGAAAAAAAAAACAATCAGGAGGTGAAATTTAAAGTGTGATGATGTGTAAAAATAACTCCGCTGTTGTAGAAAGATGCTTCTAACAAACAGTTTGAGTAATTGTTCTAATGTACAAGATAAAGAAATACCACACAGATTATTTCCAGTGCAGAAATCCACAGGGGATATCTAAGCATGAGTGTTCATGAGTGTGCCAGAGAAAAGTCTTATCAGAATCCTTTACTGTTGGGTTTATTAAAGTGTCATCATATACCTTGAGAAATCACTTTTGTATCTGGTGCTCTGTGATCTAAAAGCAGTCTCTTGTCTTCACACCCAGAAAGAGTTAAGCAAAAGTAGTAAACTTTTCCCCAGTTAAAACAAGAACTGATTCAGGACATTATTATTATTTTTTTTTTATTAATGTTGTTCAATGCTTAAACAATAGCAAAAAAGACCAATTAAAAGACTAATTAATTATTTTACACCATCAACTAAATAATAAATATGATTATAAAATGGAATTATATAGGGAGGTACCAGTTGTTGGTTTGTCGCTTAGCTGAAAATGTTGATTCTGGAACTGAGCGTGTGCACAATTGTCAGACAGTATATTTATAATCACACCCTCCAGTGTTACCCAAATGAGAACGAGGTTCACTTTACAGTCTGGTTCCTCTCAAGGTTTCCTCCTTTACCACCCAAGGGAGTTTTTCCTCAGCACAGTCGTCTCAGTCGCCTCAGGCTTGCTCATTGGGGATAAATTTAAACACATTTAAATAGAAGTCTAACATTAATCTTGAACTTTTGTATTATATTAATCTTTATATTAACTTTTTGTATTATGTTTATGTTCCGTAAAGCTGCTTTGAGACAGCGCCCATTGTTAAAAGCACTATATAAATACATTTGAATTTGTATAGAAACTCATGCCCATCAATAGAGCCAGCTTTACATTTCAATGAGTGGCTTTCATTGGAAGGAGGATATCAACAGCAGAAAGGTTTTGGAGGCTGTAGTTTCATTGGAAAACGGGTCTGGATCAGTGTCTGTCATCTGGCATGTGCATCTAATTTGACATTGAACTAGTAGAGTGAGCTTGGATAGTGACTCCCAGTGCACAGCAATGATCACACACTTTCACAAAGTTCTGCTAAGGACTAAATTACCATAGGTCAATGATTTCATGTAAATTGTATTTAGCTTTAAAAGACAACAGAAATAAATAGGTGAATAACGTGTATATAGATAATAATGGAGAAAAAGAATGCAGTTGTGGGTCTGTCTTTTCTTTTACCCAACAAGGGGACGAATTTTTCTTAAAGAGCGTATAGTGAGACTAAATCACTCTGGAACATACAGTAGGGTGATGAACGTACTCTTTGAGAAAAGCAGCGCTGTATAGAAAAGAAAGCATAGAAAGCTTTGAGTCCATAATACTGAACATGAACAAATATTTTACAGTATTGTAGTGTCACACCATATCATCATACTTAAATGTCTTTGTCATTTGTCAGTATGTCAGTATGCCACTGCATTTTCTTGTAATAACATATTCTCTCTCTCTTTCTCTATCTCTCTCTCACTCTCTTTTCTTTAGGTAGAAGTGGATTGAAGCAATGAAGGCAGCTCGTAATCACCAGAGAGACTGTTCTTGCACTGAAGTATTATAGAAAATTAACAGCTTCACCTCTGCTTTGCTGAATCACAACTCCGTGAGGCATATGTTGGTTTGGCTTGTGTGCCCTTCCTCATAACAGCAAGACAAGGAGACTTTCAGTGGACAGTAGATCAACCAATTGAACCCAAGACATTGAACTGGTTGGAATTAGATCTACAGCAACAAATGGTGTATTATTTTTGAAGCTCTCTTATAATTTTCAAGGAAAAATTTACTAGGGAATCTGACCAAAATGAAGGATAAATCAGTTGTGGATTATTTTGTATTGCTGTTTGCAATGGCTAATTTTGTTCTTGCTGTGGAGGATAAAGGCAGTTGTCCTAAACTTTGTGTGTGTGAGATTAGGCCATGGTTTTCTCCCAGCTCTGTTTATATGGAGGCTCCTACTGTTGACTGTAATGATTTGGGACTTTTCAACCTACCATTAAGATTACCTGCTGATACAAAAGTTATTTTACTGCAGACTAATAACATTGCTAAAATTGAGAATTCTTTGGAGTACTTGCCCAATATAACTGAGATTGATCTTTCACAAAACAACCTATCCTCAGTAAGTGACATCAACTTGGGCCATCTTCCTCACTTGTTGTCCCTGCACATAGAAGAAAACTGGATCTGCTCCTTACCAGATAATGCATTTTCCCAACTTGGCAACCTACAGGAACTTTACCTAAACCACAACTTCATCTCCTATATTTCACCTGAGGTTTTCAGTGGCCTTCACAATTTGCTTAGACTGCATCTCAACTCTAACAGGCTTCAGAACATAAACAGTGAATGGTTTAAATACCTGTCCAATCTGGATATTCTCATGATTGGAGAAAACCCTGTTGCTTCTATACAGGGCATGAATTTTAAGCCCTTGCGAAACTTGCGAAGTCTTGTCCTAACCAGAATGAACTTATCCCAGATTCCAGATGATGCACTGGCAGGCTTAGACAATTTGGAGAGCATCTCATTCTATGACAACACTTTCCATGACGTTCCCCATGGTGCTCTTAAGCATCTTAAGAACCTCAAATTTTTGGACCTTAACAAGAACCCAATTGGGAGAATACAGAAAGGTGACTTTATGGACATGCTACATCTTAAAGAACTGGGCATCAACAGCATGCCAGAACTGGTGTCCATTGACAGCTTTGCTTTAAACAACCTCCCAGAGCTGACAAAGATTGAAGCTACCAACAATCCAAAATTATCCTATATTCATCCAAAAGCCTTCTACAAGCTCCCTAGGCTGGAGACTCTCATGCTAAACAGTAATGCCCTTACGGCTATTCACAGGATCACAGTGGAGTCTTTGCCCAATCTGCGTGAGGTCAGCATGCATTCCAACCCCATCCGATGTGACTGTGTGGTTCGCTGGATGAATATGAACAAAACCAACATACGCTTCATGGAGCCAGATTCTTTGTTTTGTGTGGAACCACCTGAGTATGAAGGTCAGCATGTGCGACAGATTCACTTCAGGGAGATGACGGAGATCTGTCTACCGCTTATCTCTCCGGACAGCCTGCCTACTCAGGTTGCTGTGGGAAATGGGAGCACACTGTCCCTGCATTGCCGGGCCTTTGCTGAACCAGAGCCTGATATCTACTGGGTTACACCCTATGGGAATAGGATCCTCCCCAATATGGTAGCAGATAAGTTTTACATGCATCCTGAGGGCACACTCGACATTTATGACATTACTGAAGGGGAAGCTGGACTTTACACTTGTGTGGCACACAATCTTGTTGGTGCAGACCTGAAGTCTGTTTCAGTGGAAGTCAGTGGATACTTTCCACAATCTACAAGTGACTCCCTTGAAGTCATCATCCAGTCTGTGAAGACCAACTCTATCCTGGTTTCCTGGAAAACCACTCATGGCAGCCTGGCACCGAATATTAAGTGGTATACAACATCCAATACCAACCAACCAACTGTGGCCTTTACAGCCAGGGTCCCATCTGACGTGAGGGTGTATAATCTCACACATCTCACTCCAGCTACACAATATAAGGTGTGTGTAGACATCCACAACATCAACAGTAAACACAATGCCAAGTGTGTCAATGTAACCACAAAAGGATTAGTGCAGCCTGCCAAGGATAAGGAGAAGTGGGATACGACAGTGATCACCATGTTAGGTGTGCTACTCACCATCATCTCATTGGCTTGCCTGCTGATTTGTATGTTTCTGAACAAGTATCACAATTATTCGGAGATTAGGAGATGCCCATCCAAGACAGCATTGATACCTGAGGTTGGAACGCAGTCTGCATTTACAAGGGTCTGGGTTTCTGGAAATGGGATGCCGGCTGCCGTGGAAGTGAAAGCTACTGTCATAAACGTGCTGGACAATTCCTTCTAAGCAGCTCATTTCGAAAACTGCAAAAACATTTTTTTCAGCCCAGCGAGGCAAAAAAGGAAAACATGCCATTTCAAATGTTTATCCTTTTGCCTTGACAAACAGCAAACTATTCAAATGGAAGAGATGTCTTCACATTTAACCAGCGCTATATCCCCTTTTATGACCTGTCTGAGGTGTCGGTGGAAATGGAAATGAGGCCTCAAAGAAGTGGAAAGCCAAGACCCTCTGATAAAAACATGGATTGCTATAATTCTGGTAATTCACAGAGTGCAGATGGTACATAATGCAAAGGATGGTGGTATTTTGTATACAGTGAATGACTGTTAATCATGTAAACAGTAGTAAAGCAGTCCTCGTGGTGAAGCAATACCGTCTGTGCTGTACAACACCCATAGACGGGTTAGAGAGGCCAACTGTTTGTAAAGGGGAACATCTAGTAGAATAGATAATTATAGTGACAATGGTGTAAATTTTTGATGAAATATATCTTTTTTCTATTTAATAGAGAATTTTGACTACATGGCTACTATTGTTATATTCTATCCAAAAATGTAACAGATCTTCTGTGCAGTAGCCAGGCATTAAACCAGTGTGAATTAACTACAGTATGTAAGTAACTTGCATAATGACACCACACATTTTCTGAATTAAAATGTTGTACATCGTAACAAATAGATTTAAGATACATTAAGATACAACACAATCTTATCAGGAGTCAGTGTTAACCAATGCAAAGAGCATACCAGTAACAGAACATCTGCCAAATGAAATCTGTAAAAGGTTGATTATGCCAGGGTAAGTGCCTACTCAGAACATTTATAAACCAGGAAAATGTCTGAATGTTACTTCATAACGGTGTGTCAGATCAGAAGACAGATGACTACACCCTCACATGATAATCTCAAACCATCACTGGAAAACTCACAGTGCTTTGAGCATCCATATGGGTCAAAAGCATTGAGATGTTGCTTTTGGTGTATAAAAGCCATTTTTATATTGACTGTGCTGTCTGTGAAATCTAAGCACACTAGTCAATGAGACTGTGCAAAGAAGAAAATAATGAATAAATGTCAACGTCTTTTTTGGATCAGGGTGTTTCCCGCTCTGCTTTCTTTTAGATGATGTGCAGGGCTCTCCATGCTGTTAGAGTCTTTTAGACATGTGTATCATTATACATCTTGGGGCAAACAGTATGTATCCTTAGCACTTCTAAATCAGACTATTGTTAGAAGAGTTTATTTGTGATGCAGTTGCAGGCTCATGTTTCTATACCCAGGACCAGGAGCCTGCGTTCGATTCCTGGGCAGAACGCTCACCCAGCCACTGAAGAGTTAACTCTCAGTGCCAGTCCTGAGCCCGGATAAAAATGGTGGTTTGGGTCAGGAAGGGCATAATAACAGGTAAAACCTGTACCAAATCTAATCTGCGGACCACGTGATCTGCTGTGGCGACCCCAAACAGGGAGCAGACGAATGAAGAAAATACATATATATATATATATATATATATATATATATATATATATATATATATATATATATATATATATATATATATATAAAATATAGCTGCAAGCATCGATGGCGGGACCTCGCATGTTTTTTTTATCGATATACGGTGCCTCCCAGAAAACAATGCATGGTGGGCAGTGCATCAAGTGGGTAAATATCAGTGGACTATTTTATGTTGTTACTGACCCATTTGGGGGCTGTAGGTAAATGAAACCCCACATTTTAGACAAACGGCGGCGCTAGTGAGCCACTTAAGAGACACACCTTTGTCTGACATTTTTGTCCACACTTAACAGCCGACAAACGTGATGCATGTCAGCATCATGTTCACCACTGTTGGATTCAATCGCATGAATTCCCTAGGAGGAGTATTTAAAAGTTCATTGCATGCAACTGTGAAAAAATCCAACTTTGTGACTGACACACTTCCTGGCACCTGTTGGTGGCGCTATACCCGGGACTCACAATAAGCACATCGCTGCGATCGGAATCCTGGGCCGAACATACACACCGCGTGTCATCACAATAAGACATTTTTTGCCTTAGATAGCAGACACTTCCTGTTTCTCTGAATACGCCATAACTTAGTCGCCTCGCCATGTCAGCACCGTTCGAGATATCAAAAATCCCTTTGCAATTTAGCAAGTGCAACGTCTCGGCATCATGTTCACTACTTTTGGTATCAATCGCATGAATGTCCTAGGAGGAGTATTTAAAAGTTCACCACATGCATCTGTTACTGACACACTTCCTGGGGCCTGTTGGTGGCGCTATACCCGGGACTCACAATAAGCACATCGCTGCGATCGGAATCCTTGGCCGAACATACACACCGCGTGTCATCACAATAAGACATTTTTTGCTTTAGATATTAGACACTACCTGTTTCTCTGAATTTGTCATAACTTAGTCGCCTCGCCATGGCAGCACCGTTCGAGATATCAAAAATCCCTTCGGAATTTAGCAAGTGCAACGTCCTGGCATCATGTTCACCACGTTTGATGTTAATCAAATTAATTCCCTAGGAGGAGTATTTAAAAGTTCACCGCATGCACTTATAAAACAATCCAAAATGGCCGATTTCCTGTTAGGCGGAGCTCATAGTTTAGAGCGCAAAAGTTGTTCGGGTCGATGAGATCTATATGTGTACCAACTCTCATTCATGTGCGTACATAATTGCCCGATCTGTGCACAAATGTTTGTTTTTGCATTACAGGGGGCGCTACAGAGCCCCTCGCCACATGATATCTGACTCTGATATGTGTGCCAAATTTCAAGAGTTTACGAGCATGTTAAGGGACCCCAATTGGCCAATGTGTGCAATTTTTTTTTAAATAAATAAATAAATAGATAGATAAAACAGTCCGAGCAAAAACTATAGGGCTTCGCACCATTCGGTGCTCGGGCCCTAATAATAAAGTGCAGTCAGCATTCCGATGATTTATAGAACTATTTCTATTCTAAGATACAGTATATTGCAGACTGGGAGAGGGAAAGGAGGATATGGAGTGGATAATGTTCTAAGAGTTTGTTTAGCTAGTGACAAAAGGAAAAAAAGGTTTCACCTTTTTCCACTGGCTAATTTTTGGGGGCTAGTTTTAAATGGATTTTGAAAAGTAATTTGAAATTTTGATGGAACTGATATTAACTATCATATTATACAAACGAGAAGCCAATCTGCTGTACTGAATAAAAGTAAAATGTAAAACAGCTAATAATTCAACTATTCCAAAAACGATCTATATACGGTGACAGTAATTTCACAATCACTAAATTCACTATATCTGTCTTTTCATCAAGCCAGCTAATGGTTATAATTATGATGAGGCATGGCTTGAACTTCAGGGAGAAATTGATCACAATTCTGAAATTCCTACATTGTTTTTAGTTTCACTCCATGTGGCGGTGTTCCACAATACAAAAATAACCAACGTACCAACAAAAGGAGGGCTGACTCCCATAGTGGTGGTTCTACATATGCTGATAATATCATAACAGCTGAAACTGGAGGCCACTACTATCCTATTGCTCCTAACCTAAAAATCACAAAACATGATGAACGATTGTCAGGGACAGACTGACACAAAGGATTTATCAGATGGCTGTGCTCATACATCATTGAGGCCTTCAGCAGTGTAGGCGTGACTTTTAGAGACTGGCTATCTGTCAAAAAAGAAAATAGTGGCTAAAATGGAACCCAACTCTCCCCAGCCAGTGTCCAGGTACATGCTAACTCTCACGTCTCTTCTCTGCCTTTATAACACCCACAAAGCAGACTTACCCTGTGTCTTCAAAATACTAGAGATGTCCTTTGATACCTATTATCGGGCTTGAATTAAATTGACTCATAAAAACTCACTCCATTTTAGGTCCACCTTGCTCTGACTTCTTTTTGTTCTACATTAATTTTGATGTGTTCTACATGCCTACTCATCTTTTCTATACTTTTAAGTTGAGGTGCCACAATATATTCAGGCAATTTAGTCTCTTACATTAAGAAAGAATTTGAAGTTAATTCAAATTTTAATTAAACATGACAGGGAGATGGGATGTGGCACCATGTGAACCAGAGTAACTGTTATAACAGCACATCCTGAAGTGTTTTATTCCATTTAGCAAAATTTATAAGTTTAGAATTTATGATTTATTAATAAACAATGTCATGTTTTTAACTATTAGGATTATCAATTTTAGAAACACTGTAAGTCTCGCGTTTTGCTTTGCTTTTAAATCTCTCTCTCTCTCTCTCTCTCTCTCTCTCTCTCTCTCTCTCTCTCTCTCTCTCTCTCTCTCTCTCTCTCTCTCTCTCTCTCTTTTTCTCTTACATACATACATACTGCCTGAAAATGAGACGCAGGTTGTCAAGGCAAATACGGCTGTTCTTGTGAGGGATAGAAGTTTGCGTACATAGTCCTCATGTCTGCCTGCCTTTTCGCAGTCACCGTATCGATCTTGTTAACTATCACTGTCCTTTCGTCCTTCCTTTAAGAGAGACAGGGAAAGATACAGAAACAGAATTTCTGCCACCAGTTAGACATCTTTTTTTTTTTAAATACACTGATTTTATTAGGTACACCACTGTAGACAGCAAATAAGCAAGAATGCAAGATTCTGTATCACATCCATGTAGAGACCGTTATACTCCAGAAGCAGAAATACTCAACTGTCATGTTATTGAAACATCTAAAAAGTAGCACTAATCATTATCATGCTCAGCCCCTATGTGTAAATGAGTACTATGTATGATTCCTCAGGGAGCATTTTGGCTAATTGGCACATGGATTCCTGAATGGATCATTGCTTTCCTGATCATTGATTGATTCCCAGATTCTTTGTCTCTGAGTGCGTCTCTCTGTAACCCGAACTCCATCAAGACAGCCAGAGAATATAATCAATGGAAGGGCTAATGAGATCTCCAAACACATCCATGCACTGTGGGAAGTGTGGGAAAGAGAAAAAGAATGAGAGAGAGAAAGAAATTTGTAGAGCAATGACACATTCTGTGTCAAGATCACATGGCTCTTCTTGTGTGTGCTGGGAAAAAAGTCAAGCTTATTGATGTTGAACAGATTTTATCAGTGTTAGATCCAATCAGGCTGTTCAGTTTAATTTCACAACATTTTAATAGTGGTTTAAGAGTATAATCAAAATGCCTTTGTGACAAGAGGCAAAGGTGGAGCTTTGAATGCTGAATAAAACACAAAATAGTGAATATTGAAGAAATAAAATATACTGTAGAAAAGACTTAATTGGTCATTCATTTTACAAAATAAGCAAAACCTTCTCAACAAATAATCTAGACTCAATTCCTGCATCTGATACAGCAGAGCATAACTAGCGTTACTTAAAACAAAGACTTTCACACACAATCACACACTCTTGTAGTCTGTAGAGTGTTCAGCTATTTCAGAAAATATACATATTTATATTGAATGATCTGTATTTGATCTGTATTTGGGTAACAGAAAAGTGCTTTTATGTCACTTACCTTGACATTCATGTGTGTTTGTACAGTATGTGTTTAAGGGCTCAAAAGAACAGTAATAGCACTAGTAGAATACCAGTCCAAATCCAGTACAGTTTTACTGACACCACAGGGACTGAATGTAGTGTTCTTTAAATATGATAGAAATGGAATGATGTACCCTGCACAATTGTACCCTGGAAAGGGTATATATTAGCCTTACAGATAAGGCATAAGGGTGGGATGATTCCTCACAAACCCTGCACAAGATAGAATGTTGGATTTTGCTTTGCTTTTACTTACACTGGTGAATCAGAAGTCATGAAATTTAAGAGTCATCCTGTCCTTAGAAGTTGAAAATGTGAATTGAAACTAATGTCTACAATTTTTATTTATTTACATTTTTTTTACACTGTATAGTAAAGCGAGTCACACTAAATTAAAAAAGAAATTATAGACAAATTTACCCTTAGTGGGAAAACGGAATGATTCACCATCAATTACCTTATAAATAACAATATAGTAAAAGATTTATTTATAAATCTACATTGATAATGAAATTCTCATTTTGTTCTAAATTCTTTCAGTGACCTGAAGGCCATTGTAACTATCCTCTCAGCGAGATAACAAAAATCCAGCACCAACCAACAAATTCACACTAAGCACATCACAGACATTTTAATCTAAACATATTTAATGAGTTTCAGGTTGAGTTTCCCTTTAACATCTGCACTGGATTGATGCAACAGCACACTGTTGCGTTTGAGCATTTGGCATGCAGAGATTGGATATGCCATATTCCTACACTTCATTACACGCTTCCTTGCGAGCCACAATAACAACTGCCTTTGAAGCAGAAAAAAGTGTTTGATGTTCATTATCCTTGCGGTTGATTTCTGCATCCATTTCACCCCTTTTCCACTTGTCTCTGCCTTCCCAGCTGCTTCCTCTCACCCAAGATAAGACAAATCACCCAAATTAGGCCGGATCACAGCAAAAAGGATCCACAATTTCAAATTGATGATAATAGCATTTAACATTAATTAATCGAGGTAAATTACTTTGCAATTCAAATGAGCAGAGCGGTTAGTTAACATTTCTAACTGGCGACAAGACGCAGCAATCTGCTCGTGTGCTAATCTGTGGCCGCAAAGTGACAATTTTAATCAATCCTTGAAAGTTAATCTGAGATGAACAGAAAATGATGTTTGCAATTCAATCATGTGAACAACGCTGTAAGAACTGGGCAATAAAAGATCCATTGGCTGTAAAATGACTTCCACCAAATTGACTGTTAATGACGTTATCCGATCTCTAGCTAGCTACTCTGTGCTGGACTTCTGACCGCCGTCGCTGTGGAGTTGGACTCACTGTCAATTGCCAGAGTGTCTCAATTACACTGAAGGAGTGTGCTGTTGGCTCTGGCTGCTTTGTGTCTGGAAGAACAGCGGTGATAACGAGAGCTGTCCGACTCTCTCTAGCAGACCATTAGCTAGAAACTGAGCAGACTAAGTTAAACGGACATGGAACCCCACATTTCAACTGGCACCATCATTAAAACAAAACCACAGCTGACAACTTAGAGCCATTTTAACCTTTGAGTGAATGCAGTAACTTAGCTGATGAAATAGGAGCTTTAGAAATTTCAGCATGAATTAACTGCATGATGGCTGGTGAGCAGAGATGTTGCTGGAGCTTGACAACGAAGAACATAAGATCCAGTCAATTAGGAACATGCCAGCTTTTCAGCTACAGTATAAATATATCACTCTTTTGGCTAGAAAGATTTTACAATTTTCTCATTAAAAACAAACAACTAAAAAAATTGCATGCATTTAAAAAATGTACGTTTCTTTAAAATCAATTGGACTACATGGTGTAGTCAACTATTGCAAGGCCATAAATAGTTGTACTAAATGCTTAATAAAATAAATGCTGTATTTTTATTCCACACAGCGTTGTTAATGTGCGAACTCAAGCATCAAATACCATCATGATATATGAACACATATCTAAATGTCATTAAAATACCAGTACATCTAACAAGCAATAATCTGCAGACAATTCACTGTCACAGGCTATTTTTAAAAAGTGTCTCTCTGTCCCAGGGGTGTAGTCATGAAATACATATGCACAGAAAATGAGCAGAGAACCCCGGGGACTTTTAAAGAGCAAACTACAGCTGACACACTGCGCTCTCAGCAGAAGAAAATGAATGCGTATGCATGACCCATACAATGACTGTTACTGAACAAATACAGATGACCCCAAACATAATTGAACTGCAGTTTATATGACTGCAAGCCTTTGATGCCCACTGAAGCATGTCAAGGCATGCAAATTAGGGTTTGCATGATTATTAATTTATAGTTAACCAGAAATTCAAAAGTAGTCGCTTCGTCACCTTTAAAGCAGAACTCAGGATACTCAGATTCAGGAAATTGCTATTTTTTTTTTTTTTTTTAGAAATACTTATTATTAAAAAAAAACACATTAAACTGCACTTCACAGCCATGAAAAGGTTTTAAACTGTATATTCATATTACACTTACAATGAATAAAAATATGACCAAATCATTACAATAAATGCAAAATATTTCATAATATTTGAGGATGTAACTTGTATGGATGAGCTGGCTGCTTTGCTGAAATTGCTGTGCAGGATGGAATCTCATATCAGAGCATGCCGTATTGCTCAATGACCATATTCCTTGGCTGAAGAATGGCATGACTACAGCAGCAATTGGGCTGCATTTCCAGTCTGATAATAACCTGGGAACAGCATCAGTACGATCCTAAATCCAGCCTCTGTGAGCTAGCATGTGCCACTGATCTGACTGTAAGCTATTCGAGTGAGATTGGTGAATGATGTGAAGCCCAAGGCACAGATACATGTTTTTAGCACAGTACTAGTCACGGCAGAATTCACTAAGCCACAGTGCAAGTCATGTATTTCACTTTTATTTATCCATAAAAGACAACAAAATATTTGCAAGGAGAAGGGTTGAGAAAGCATTTCACACGCCTCTACACAGGGTTCAAATTTACTGAGCACATTGAATTGAAGCAAACGTTAAGGAATTGTCTTACATAATTGTGCAGTTGACTGAAATAATCACAAGTTAACAAAACATTTTTTTGTCTTAAGGTTTCTGCAGATCTAGAAAAGCTTGGGAAAAAAAAATCGAGTTTCAAAGAAAGTGCATTTATCTTGTGCCATACAAGTGATAGAATTGGGCATAAACTCTGAAAACATAATGGATTTCAATGAAATATGTACTTTATTGGTGCCATGTTCTTCTATTTGAACAAAGTCTGTCTTTTAAAGTAATGTAGCCATGAAAGAATGAAACGCCTCCAGACTAATATTAGCTCGCTAGAAAGAATTTTCACCAGTTGGCTCGAGTCCATGACAAAGGGAAGATGACAAAAACAAAACAGTGCCAACTGATCAGGCGGCATTCAAAAGCACTCCGACTCCCTATCACATTCATTAATTCTCAGCCAGGGTTGGCATTTCGATTTGTGCACTTCAGTTGACAAAATAAAGCAACTCTACTCTTTTTTTATCCCCATGCCATGCAATCACTTTTCTGTCTCATCCACTGCTCAAGCACCTGACTGTGCAGACAGAGACAGAGACAGCCATGATTGACTGAGAAACACAATCAGTACTCCACAAACCTAAACTCAGTGGACTCCTCTTGGTTTCTTCAAGGGGTCACACTGTTATATGACCCATAGAATCTTAACGTTTTGCTTTTTTTTAAAACTCTTTTCACCTGCTCATGAGACTGAAAATCTCTCGGTTATACCACCTGATTACTGCCCAGCTACATTACTACCCTCCCCTACACACTTCACATGCAGCCTCTGCAATTTCATTTGAATCCTGCTTTTGACTTTTAGTGCCTGAGGGGTCACTAGATGAGGATAAATTAGACAAATTGAGCAGGCTGGCAGATGATAGAGACAGCAGCATGCCGCAGCACTCCACACCCTGGTGACCTTGCTTACTTAATGATGTCTCCCACGAGCCAAACGGAGCCAAGTATAAAGCTATTGCTGAGCTAACCTCAGCCCTCCATCACACCAAACGCATTCAAGGCTCCTCTGTGCACAGAACGTGCTTTTAACAATATCAACCCTCTTCTACTGCAACGACATTTAATCGATTGAAATCTTATTTCAGACAAGCAGGACGGAAGTGTTTTCCCTCCCTAAAGGAATTAAGCAGGCTACATTTTAGCCAACAGTGCAGAATACTGTGTGTATCATAGAAATAAAATAGCAAGGCTGATTAAGATGAAATTGAGATATATTTCAGTGACAGTCATGCACGATTACATCTCTAATCAAGAGATATATATCATGATTACTTGATGATTACTGCAACCATTCCTGCATGAATCATGTGTTAATTTACTAATCTAATACTAAATATGTGGCAAATGAACAGCACGGTTAGAAGGACTAAAGGACTGTTTTTACAGCTGGTTCTCCACATCCATAATTAACTATATTTATTAAGGGATGCATCAAACTGTTTCAGCTTTCAGTTTTTGACCAAAAGGATTCAATTAAATAAGCCTACAATGAAGTGTCAACTCCAACAATTTACAGATCATTTTAATAGCGCTGATTATTAAAAACTGTCATAAAACGCTGTTTGTTTCCTTTGCTTTCTGTTCCACCCGGCACAGACACGTGGAAACAGTTTAAGCAGTAGTGAAAAAATGCTGGCTGTTTGAATGCAACTAATGTTGTAAGCCATCTGCAAGTGTGTGTGGTGACAACATGAAATCATGTTTGTCCCTTGTCTAATACGAAACAGTTTCCAAATCCAGTATGTTAACATGTAATACTACATCTATGGACTAGCAACACTACAACAGCATAGATGTGTCACCATTCTTTCCCAAACCCTTTAAAACACCATAATGAACATCCCAGCAGGCCAATCAGACAGAAAGCCAGGATGAAGCCAGGCTGCCAGATGGACAGATGAATGGTCAGGTGTCTTCTGCAGGCTGTCTGACTGATGATGATGAATCCTATATTTGGCAGATCCCTTGCTGGTGATGGTGAGTGCCTCGCAATCACACGGCTTTCCCTGTTGGTGCTGGAATTTCATTTGATGCTAAACATCAGCATCTTGTCTTCCTGAATTGCCAGCTCAAGCCTAAGGGAGCACCAGTGAAGATTAAGGGACAGTTAGTAGTTACAAGCAACTGTGTTTCATATATCAAAAAAAAAAAAAGTCTTCACGGCAAATATGAAAGGAGACATGCAAAGGAATGAAACCTTTAGCCACCTTTTATAAGATCATTACATGCTGTGGAATAAGAAGGACCTTTTAATGCACCAAAGTGTACCTCCATTACAAACACAAATGCTTCTTATTCTTATAAGCTGAATGACACCAAAACCCAATAAGCTTTCATAAACACACACACAACAGCCTCATGATTCCCTTATTATTCCCCAAATCCAAGCCCACTGAGCAGATGCCTAAATGACATTACCTTCTGCTTAACAGCTTCTCCAGCTTGCTCACATAATGATGGAGAGCAGGAGTTATTTGAGGCATCATTGATATGCAGTGGATACAATTCAAAGAGAAATAATGACACAGAACACAGATAAGACAAAACAATGGCAAGGTTTTCATAAGTACATACTATGGCAAAGTCTGTAAGGCTTAAACCAGTAGAAAACGAGGAGCAGGGTATGTAGCGTGGGGTGATTTATCATACAGTACATATGTGTATATCATATGAAATACGTATCAGACTTCATGCACTAATGTAAAGGTAAATATAGCAAATGTTGTAATACATGTATGAAGCTATATGAGCAAACACTCAGCTGAATTGACTGCTCAGTATTTAGTCCTTCCAGGAGTTCATTATTTTGCAGTTGGTTGAATTTTTCAATTTCTGCAGATTTGATGTGCAGTGTGACATAAACACAATGCACATTGAGACAAAACCCCTATGTAGGAACATAAGTGCAGCTATCTTAGAAAGTAATTACATTTGTGTCTTTGCTTTGGTAGTAGTTCTATAAAAAAAAAAAGAATCATGTGCTCACAATTTCAACAGTTCGAGACGTTTTCTGGAAAAAAAATACAAATTTTGAAAAAGGCTAAATAATTAATAATAAATTATTGTCGTTGTCGTTATCCTCTTCATCTTTCTTCTTCTTATCATCATTATTATTATTATTATTATTATTATTAGTAGTAGTAGTAGTAGTAGTAGTAGTACCTCAAAATATAAAAGGTAGATAAGAAAAACTTGTAAAAATGCATAAAGTACTCATAAAACACCTTAATACAAAAATGACTAGATATAATAATACAGGCATAGTAAAATTCCATATTATATAAAAAGTCATATGATCATAAATATAAAATAAAAAGATATGCTCATTTATTGGTGAACAACAAATTCTCTTAAAATATCCATAGTGTGTGATTGTGATCTGGGATGCTGTTCCTCAGGCAATCCACTGCTGAAGGGAAAGCACCAACCCCTAATATACAACATTTACTCCTCAGTATATGAAGGAACAGGTTATTGTTGGATTATATACGTGTCTGAAAGTCATGGGGATAAGGTCAAATGAATGTTTGTGACTCCTGAGTGGCTCTGAAGGAGTTAAGAATCTCCTGGTCATGGGGCCTGAAATAGGGCAGTGCTAACTCAGCCATAAAGGTTCTGCGCTAGTGAGATTTGTGAGTTCAAATCCAAGCAGTGCCAGAAAAGCCAGTGTTGAATCCTAGAGTGAGGCCCTTAACCCTCAACTACTCAGCTCTGCGTTGGGATTGTGTTCTGCCTCACTTGAAAGTCGCTTCAGCTAAAAGGATCTCCCTACTGTATAGAATACACACACCTGTTTATACACTCATTCTGGAATTAGAGAGAACCTGTGGTAGGAAAAAAGAAGACAACAATACATAATTTCTTTTCACTATGAATGAATGAATGAATGAATGAATGAATGAATGAAAACTAAAAGGAGAAGTAAACATCATAAAATGAATTAGCCTGCAGAGAAAATTCACTAAAGTATTGCACAAATTACCAAATGTAGTGCTCTGAGGTGCATGTACAGTACATGACTTGCATAGCTAATGATTTCCAATCTGGTCAGGGAATTTAACCTGCCTTGTAAAGTGATTCTGCTTCTGGCATCTTTCTTGTTTGTTTGCTTGTTTTTTCCTTTTTTTCTCTTTTCTATGTATTACTAACAGATCACTGACGATCACATACAAAGCTATTAGCCCATCTTATACCAGTCCCAGGAGCGTGTTTAGAGCACTGCACTAATGATAATCCTGTTATAAATGGGTGACCTTCCTTTTCCAGAAAACACACAGCAAAACCCTGAGGCCGCCACCAAGCCATTGCTAATTCACAAACACAAGATTACAGGAGCAAAGCACCTAATTAAAACTTTCCTGATTTGAGGGTGATGCTTAAAGGAACTTTTTTCTCCACTAGCTTTTCTCTAATCATGTAGTTTCCCTAAGCACCTTCATGGAAAATTGGCCATGCTGAAACAATCCCTCTGAAACAGGCCTTCGCCATAATGCTGCCAGCTAATAACTGTGCTGTTCACCTAAGTTTAGTAGTAACTCTAATTAAAAAAGTGCTTCGTTTACATTTCAGAAATCTACCAGTGACAATATAGCAGACTAATGTCTAAACAGTCTTTATGGGATATCATATCCCTTCACAGATAGCTAAAACCCAAGCTTGACATTTTGGACATTCCTTCAATTAACAGTTATTCTGGCACCTGCAAATTCAATAAGTTTCATTTATATAGGTTCTCTCTCTAAAAAAAAAATCAATGTTGCTTAGGATACAGTGTAACCTGATGGTGGTTAAATATCTCAGGGATCAATAACCCAATAGCCCAAACTGGAAAAGGTCCAGAATGGCTTTTGAATGATTGGGATACTTTTCAACACAGCTTTCACAACCTACATGTCACACACAATGTACTCACAATCAGCATCTTTCTGTTCCAATAATGTACAACACTGGTGGTGTGCAGTAGGATGGTGAATTCAACCTTACAGGAGAAGGGAGAAATCAGACTAAATGATATGCCCACATCTAACAGTAAACATGTTCGGATCTGTTAGAGACAGTTATGAAATCCTGACACATGCAAAATTATTAACATCAACTGCTCACTGCTGTCACCCCAGAACAGCTTGCATGCATTAATTATATGCAAGTCATAAATTTGAAATTTGTGTCTTTGTCTCTGTGTGTCTGAGTCTAAGCTGAGACCCAGAATCATTATTAATGAGTTGAGTAAAAGCTGTGTGGATAGACTGTTTATATACTTTGAGAGTTATAAAGTGATAAGATGGCTGTGACAGGACCTCTGAAAGGCCAAAATACAAATGTGTGACCTGTCATCTCTACAATTCTCAAAATCAGCATCCAGAAACGAGCTGTGAAACGAACTATGGGTCACAAACTGGTGGACTGTGGTTAAAATGTGAACCAAGAAGTACTGTAGCTCAGCAAGCTACTGGAGCAGAGTGTCAATTATATGTAACAAAAAAAAAAAAAGACCATAGATCTGTGACATGATCCAACATGGCTTCTGTAGCATGTAGATCCTCTGTTGTTTCTCATTGCAATCGAATACATTTATGTTAATAATTTGGCTGAAGTTAGTTCATCAAAACGGAGACTCGTTTTATTGAAAAAAAGGATAGACTTTCATAGATCTTTCATTTGGTTTACACTCTATAGTCGGATTAGTGAAGCGACAACATGGCACAAACAGAATGGACAGAGAAGCTCAGTGTTTTCTCTTCGTGTGCCTGATCTGTTGTGGGTTCTTGACATGAAAAAGTGGTCATATATAACACTAGTATAAAACAAAACAGTAGCAATTTCTTTATTTATAGCTGTGAACTAAACACTAACGATCAAGGAATTAATGGTAAGTGTTGTAATCATTCACTCCTGTTATTTGAATCCTTGTAAGGAAAGGATTTTTTTTAATGTATTCCTTTGCTAAAGCATACGACATTCTCCAGTCTGAGATTATAATTTAGTGTGAAATCTATCTTTCTGATATTTAATGTGCTTTTGGCTAAGCCACTAAGTCCTGTATCCCTCCCATATTTCTACATAATCATGCTTTGAACATAAGCTTGCAAACTAGCAGCATCTTAATGCAATGGATCTTATTGATGTTTTCAACTCCAACACAATTCCTGGCCTTCAAAAGAGCAAGCAGCACTCTATATTCACATTAATGAATGGGCACCTGTGCGTTACCCAAAGTACCCTCTGTTTCCAGCAGACATCCTAGTTTCCGTCAGGCGGAACACCTTGTGTCTTGAGCTTATGTCCCCAGGCATGTGCCGTCATGTTGATCAGAGCCTTTCATCCATCTTTCCACCCCTCAGTGCTTCCATGAAAACTCTAGCTCGTGTCAATGAGCAGGACCTTCAGTGCAGATATTCAAGAGGTATAGACAGAAAATAATAATAATAATAATAATAATAATAATAATAATAATAATAATAATAATAATAATAATAATAATAATAATAATACCTTATAGTTTGAAAGATAGAAGAGAGTAGAACGCTTAGCTACCTGGAGGGTCAGATGCCTAATTCCACATTTACATTCATATTTAAATCAAACAGATCTAAAACACAAGTAATATTTTTCCCACATTACATGTTAACAATTTTAACAGCATCTTAACATTATCTGGTGATTAATACTGTGAAATGATTAACACTAACTTGTGAAGAAAGTGCTAGCATGGAAAGTAATTACTTCACGAGCTCATCCAAATATCATGGCATTTGCTTTAATTTCTCAGTTTTGCAATATTGGTGCATGGAAAATGAACCATGCTGTCATTTATTGAGTTACAATAGGAGGTTGGAAACACCTCCACCGTAAGCTTCGCTCGTGAGCATGATCTAATGGAATTCTAGTTTAATATACTGTTAACATGACTGTATTGTAGCTGAGCTTATTGGAGCAGTCATGTGTGGTATTTCCAGAGAGACTGGACGGTAGAAAGATTGCTAAATGTTTACCTTAATAAATCAACTTATGATTGTGTGAGCAGTTTTGTATTTGATTTATTGTGCTTTTTTGTGCTGAAAGTGCTAATATCAGCTTATAAATCACCAAGGTTCGGTGTACTCAACAAAGAAACTTTTATGACTTATAAAGAATCAGTGGAAATCCTATTCAATGCTGTTAAATAAATACATCTGCATATGATTTTTGTTTGTGTGTTTATTTTAGAATAATTGTTCTAAAACCCTGTAAACTGTTGTATTAATATGCCTGCATTCATGGTAAAGCCCTGATCTTGTATGTTGCTAGAGGCAGATTCGACTAACACTATAGACCAAAAGCATTCAAAATATTTAAGCTAAAAACTAATTAACTCCTAAACAATAACCACGGTTCAGGAACAGAAGAGATAGAAAAATACTGCATGCTGCATGGATTGCACACAACAGTCCAAGCGGTGTTTTTTAATTGGTTATTTTTAATTAGTTTTATGGGCTTTCTAAGTAGCATGCACTTGAACAGTGACTGGGGAATCATCTCTTTTTCTTGCATCTAAATGCACAATGCTGTCTGGCTCTCTTTCCTTTGCTTTGACTACAGAATCAAATATAAAGCAATTTCATTTTATCTGACTTAATTAAATGCAATGATTTGCTCCAAAACTGATTTTGAAGTCAGTAATCAGCAGCAAATTGATAAAAACAAACAAACAAACAAATAAATAAAGCAAGCAAGCTGCTTGAAGAGGTGTAATAGCATTTACATGTCTAAAATTGATAACCCAGTGGAGTAATGTACAAATAAACTGCTGTTTTCCAGCAGCATAAACCCCTTTAAATGAGGTCACATACAAACCATTAACTTTGAAGATTGCAAATGCTTGACAACAATTACATTCACTTTTAGTCCTCTGCTAAACACTCACTTTGTTCACACACAACTACAGACTTTGATTATCAGCCTAAGATATATACAAATAGAAAAAGTCCAATGTCATTTTATGATATTACCTACATTTAGTCTTTAGGTGGTAACAGTGTATTCGTGTTAACCTTCTCTGTTCTAGCCTCTGTTTTTTCCCCGTCTGTATATGAAGTTAATAAAATAAACTGCAGCTTTTATGTTACAGAGATGCCGTAGCCTCTTTTTCTTGTTCATTTTTGTCATTGTGCAACAGAAAACAGCATTTCACTCTGCTACATCCCATGTATGTAATATTGCACCTATGTGACAAATACAGAACCTTGAACATTAGAGACTGCTTACAATAATGTTATATATTATTCCCTCACAGAAAACTTAACATTACACATACCTGTATATCAACAATTCTATATACCGTCCATGTCTCTGTGTTAACTGGGACTACGTCTGTTCCTTGGCACAGGCATAGGCACAGGCTCCCCGTGACCCGAGAAGTTCAGATAAGTGGTCGAAAATGAATGAATGAATGTGCTCAATGGTTAAGACACTGGACTACTGATTGAAAGGTTGTTCAAATCCCAGGATTACAAAGCTGTCACTGCTGAGCTCTTGAGCAACCCTCAGCTGAGGGTTCAGATGTATAAAACAATGAGATAAATGTAAGTGTCTCTGGATATGGGTATCTGTTAAATGGCATAAATGTAAATAAAAATCTACTGGACAGCAAAATGAGACTGGTAGATTTCACTGTCACCTCCTAAGTCTGTTGCTAGTTAATCAGATATGCAACACTTTCTGTCCAGTTCTTAATGTTCTACACAAATAGCTGAGCTTGCTTGGCTGCATGTACTCAGGCACAGAGAACAAACCCTCACTGAATAATCTTCCTTCTGGTGATTCAAGATGTAACTCTTCTATTTCCAGTCATAGCAACAAAAAAGACAGTTACTACACTTATTATTGCAGATATTTAATACAACATGCATGATCATGACTTTGGAATAAATGAAACATTTTTTTTAAAGACATTCAATCATATTTTCAGAATCCTCCCAGAGAGTTAGCCTGCTAATATCTAAAACACAATGCACTAATATGTGATGTGTGATGTGCTCAGGCATCTGTATCTGACTTCAGCAGATTGAGAGCTAATTGCAGAGGGGAAAGATACAGAGAAAATGGGACACCACCAATTCTCAGAGAGTGCTGTTTCTGGTTTAAGGCAATTACTGCTAATGTTGGATGACAGAAGCCTAATACCGCATGTAGTCATCACCGCATGACAAAACACACACATCCACGATCTTACACGCATAAGCCCTGCTAAACGCTATTTTTTTTTTAAATAAAAAGCTTTGTGGATTCCACCTATACATATGTATATCTATGTTACTGTGTTTAGCAGCATTGATGATCAGTATCAAGAGTCAAGTAGCTTTTATTGTCAAGAGTCAAGTATGCTCTCATCCCTGGGTCTGTTTCTCTTGGAGTCATGCTAAGGGCTGTTCTAGTACTCGATTAATTTGAGTGACATTTGAGCTCAGTAATAATTTATTTTAACTCAGCAGTTACTGTACAATACTCATGTATTTGAACTTGAATTTGATTTTTTTTTGTCCTTTTGTACACAATTATTTTATGATATTGACTTATTTAATGAATCAAATTAGGTTCATTTAAATATATAAAAGAATAAACATAAAATCAAGCCATATTCATGTATATTCACTTACACATTAATTTATATGCATGGATATATTGGAGACAAAGTGCTTTATAATTATTCAACTTTCCACCAACAAGACACATTGAATTCCACTTAGCATTATAAACAGTGTTGTGAACCTTTTGAGTTGTGTAGGTTTGGAGAAATGTTATAATATCGTTTGGGAAATCCACTCAAACTGAATACAAACATACCTGACCCCAAGGATATACCTCCTGTAGTCCTGGGCTCCAAAACAGGCCCCGTTTTGAGAAACATCATCAGCATTAGATCACTAACACTGTGAAGACTGCCCTCATACTGTATGTCCATGCTTTGTTGTTTTTGGAGTAGCAAAGCCTGACATAATTTAGATAATTAAAATGGTTACTGATAACAAATTAACGAATGACTCAATTCTGTCTGTATATTTAGCCTACAAATCACAGCTTTGCCACATATACAATACATTAAAACAAAACTCGGTTACTTTTGACAGTAACAAGTACTCTAACGCGTTACTTTTTTAAATAAAGTAACTCCGTTACCGTTACTATATGATGCGTTACCCGTTACTTTTTTAAATTAATTAATTTAGACTGAAGTGTAGCCTACAGCCTAACCTGTTTACAGCAGTGACGCAATGTAGGATTGGTGGATGCTAATCACTGTAAACACGGAGAAGACGCGCTGTGGGCGTGTTTCCGTTTATTCAAGTATGTGCGGCAGTAATTCCGAAACACATGGGCTATAGCCCGCCCACACTGACAATTGATTGGTTGATTTACCGAAACAGGCCAATCAGGATTGGCCCCCTCAATCTCTACCGTGCGCTACAAAGTTTGGAGCACATACTTGAATACATGTCTCTGTTGCGCATGCGTGCTCTTGCTCGCTTGCTCTAGATTCCGAGAGATTGTAACTAATTTGCGGGAATCAGGGAGCCGCTATCAATATGCGAGAGACTCCCGGAACATCCGGGATACTTGGGATGTCTGGTTTTGGGTTTGTATATACCAGGGGTATTCAATTAAAATTCAAAGAGGTCCAGTTACTAAAATTTCCTCCCAGCAAAGGTCCGAATCTTATATTGTCACTTAAAATAGTGTACCCTCATGTTCATAAAATCAATAACACATACACATTTCTATATAATTTATTGTTCAATTTCAACTTGAATGGAAAACAATCCTGTAGTTGTCTTTACTACATGTCAAGTAACAGACAACAGACACTGAATTTCTTCTGAATAAAATAAATAAAAAGTGCAAACACAGCTTTGAGCAGCCTGAACTTAGGGCCTATATTTCAAGTAATGTAAAACATTCAGAATCTTTTGAATAAAATAAAAGTGCTTTTAATCTTTAAGAAAAAAATTAAACAAAAGACTTTTGAGCTGCCCCTTTTTTAAACATTAACTACATTAATAACACAGGAACCTTAGGCAAAAGAACATTTCAAGTAAAACAGAACAGGGCAGAATTTACTGAATAAAAGTGCAGAGCTTTGAGCAGCTCCCTTTTTCCTCTCTCCTTTCCACCTCTCCTTACTCCCTTTCCATCTTCTGTCCCTAGTGAGAGAAATGGGCATGTAACTGTCCTGCCAGCAGTTTGAATCTTAATTGTCCTGCCAGCATAATTAGGTGCATTACTGCCACCTTCTGCTGTGGAGTATGGAACAGAAACAATCTGTTTTTGGCTTGGCTTTTGATGACGCTCCTGTCGTCGTAACTAGATTAACTGCGCATGAACGAAAGATTTATCTTTTTATTAATATCAAAGAGCTTATATAATCTTATAATATTAGATTATAATAAGGAGATGCTTAATATGATACTATTAGAATTTTAACGGGTCCGGGAAGACCCGTCACTCGGTCCGGATCCGGACCGCGGTCCGCGGTCCGCCATTTGGTGATGCCTGCTATAGACCATAAAAGGGCATTAATGGGAACATTAAAGAACGTTCTTTAAAAAAGTAACTAAAAAGTTACTTTTAACAGTAACGCGTTACTTTTTGGTGTAAGTAATCAATAACGTAATTGAGTTACATTTTGAATGAAGTAACTAGTAACTGTAACTAGTTACTATTTTTTAGTAACTAGCACAATACTGCTTCTTAATCATTTATTACTATAACAAAGCAAATTTTGTGAAAGTTGGTTAAACATAAAGTGAGTTGCGACGGATTTGATAAGAGTAGAAATGTAGACCTTCACAGCTGTAAAATCTAATCTTAAACCCAATACAACAAAGTGGCTAGCAATGGTGGATAATCTAGTTTTAAATACATGGCCATTCTTCTGACATGAATGACCATCGTGTTATGTGAGAGGAAGTTGTGAGGGCAAAACAGTTCTCAAAGAAGGGTTTTGGGTTTGTCTGGACAGGCTGTTTATGAACAACCCTGTTTGTTTTCTTTGCTTTTTTTTTATCGTGGTGAGATAGAATCGCCTATCAGACTTTGCTCTGAGGAAATAGTAGGGGAAGTGAGAAATGGAAAGCTACTGTATGTGGATCAAAGAGCAGAGAGTGCTTCAAGGAGAAAGAGAGATTGAAGCAGAGGGAGAGAGAGACAGAGAGAGAGAAACACTTTTAAAAGCAAAGCTACAGTAGGCGGCTGATGTGGCTGTTTTTGAGGGTGCTTATCGAACAAGAGTATACAAGCTTTACCTGAGTGAATATGTTTTTCAGTGAAAAGTGAAATAATAATGTTCCCTTTGGCAGTGCTTTGTGTGTTGCTGTGAACATTTGATGTCACACTGAGATCATAACAGACAGCAACAGCATCAAATATATTGGATTGAATTCCAAATGACTATAATATAAAATTTTATCCATTATAATAGACATTAGAGGATTTTTTTTCTTCTTTCATGACACTTTTCCCCCACTCTCTCTCTCTCTCTCTCTGTTTTCCTTCCTTTCCTTACCATAGAGGTGGATTATAGTGGTGTTAGAACGCTCTGCAAAAGATTGCATCAGGCTTGTGATTGCCCAATGGTTTATATATACTTTGCCGATGTCAAGATAATTTACACACACACACACACACCACACACACATATACACTGTCATTAGCAATGGTTATGATATCAAAAGAACACGTATGTATGCAAAGCCCACTCGTGTTTATTTTTACTGAGGTTTTGCTAAACAGTACACTTCAGCATATGGGAATCATGCCAGCGATGTTGAGATTGAAAGCCTGGTGCTCAACAGATTGAGGACAAGAAACATATCAGTTTCTGAGCTTTTGGCTTATAGAATTAAAAGTGATTTTTATTTAAAGAAATTTACTGTACAAGCTAGAACAAAACAGATTGGCAAACTGTCACTCCAGGTGGATGTCAATAGATTTTTTTACCCACCGAAGGATTAATTGGTGTAAGAAACATATTTTAGGACTCATGATATTGGGATTGGGGGTCTGATGTTCACTCAGTGAGATCCTGAATTTCGTATAATTAATTTAATAGAATGTTGGCTGGATTAAGCATGCGGTACATAGAAAGTGTAAAATTTACATTTATTTGTTGTTCCCCAATAATTCTTTTTTTTACATATGAATAAACTGAGTGCAGTTTCCAGAGAACATAATCATAAACATCACCATAGCTAAATAAAAGAAAAAGATATGGTATTACTGCAGCTTAAATAATCGCATCCATTATATAATTTATTTTACGATCCTCATGATCCATACTGCACTCCCTTGACTAGGCAATACTTTGTGTCACCTTGAATTATTGTCACTAAAGTTTTTTACTTGAGCGATATATATATATATATATACGCTTCTCAGAAAAACAAAATGAAAGACAATTGTTAAGATGCATTTGTGTGTGTGTGTGTGTGTGTGTGTGTGTTGGGGGGGGTGACAAAGTGTTGATCTCAGGACAGCAGTGGCTGGTTTTGCATTTTGCTACCAAATAGAGCATCTCCCCTTGCTCCGGGGGCTGAGAGACGCTGGGCGAAATCGCTTAATGAGGCGTGAAAGCAGGGTGGGCTCCTGTCGAGCAATTACCCTTCCCCAGGTAGCAGCAGCTGCAGGCTGACTTAATGGAGTAGGTGATCTACAGCCTGAATTGTGATGACAGAGTGATTACAAGCTCTCTGCCATACCACTGTGCTCCTCATGGGCCTTGGATTGCAACAAAACCAGACAAAATAAAGATGAGAAAAGGGGAAATGAACAGTGGGAAGACTTATGCATATAAAATGATTCCCTGGTGTGTACATTTACTTAGGCCATTACTATACGATTGAAAACGAAAAGAATTTCTCCCTATGACTCTATAACCAGTGGTGACATGTAGCATACATGGTGGGTTTAATTGGTCTTCATGCTGCTTATTCTGTGGGAAAATGGTGATGAAAATTATTGGGTTGTGATTCCCAGGTTGGTGGCAAACTGCACCTGCTGAGTCACCGAGGAGTGAAAACACTGTCGTTATAAGCACTCATGGACCCATTTGACCTTTTGTAACTGCACCGTTTCAACCACTGTGTCTCATTCAGCCTGGGATCAAATCAGTGGTGAGAGGCAATCCAAGTTACAACAGGGACAGCTCAAGTTCCTGTTTTTAATGGCCACATCCCAGGCTTTCATCACTCACACTATGCTCACATCAACTAGTGTGTACACTAAGCTCTCAAGAAAAATAATCAATAGCAGGGATGCCTCCTACCCCCTTTAGAGAAAAAAGAGAGGTAAAGAGAGATCTTCTGCTTACAGGTTTTAGGCATTACTTAAAATAGCTGAGGAAATTACATGCCCTTGGAGTGAAAGGGCCTGCCAGAAAGATGTTCAAAATGTCATGAAAACAGCCGAGAGAAAACTCAAAAGGTTTCACACTTCCTTAGTCTTTATTACTTTATTTTAAGCTTTAAGGGTTTAAAAATCATCACCATCATCAGCAACTGCTTTTTACACCCTGTATGTGATGCCAGTCCACCACTGGACAAGATGAGCACACACATTCCCACACCCACACATACCCAATGGCAATTTAACCTAACCAGTCCTCTAAAAACCCAGAGCAAACTGCAAAGACAGGGACATGAGAAACTCCACTCAGACATTGTGTTCCAGATGGAAGTGAGGACCCTGGAGCTTTTAGACCAGTGCTACACATACCACCCAATTTTCATCTCTAAAATGTCATTATAAAGACGATAAGGTCCAACTAACTTGCAGGGTTTGTAGGACTTGCGGCGTTAGTAAGAACTGATTAATTATAACCATCATAGCTTGGATTTCATTGACCCTCTCAAATCTAGCTGTAGGATTCTAGCCTCAAAGGAATGACTTAGGCTTGTGAATCCTTGTTCATCTAGAATGATTATGTTCAAGCTGTGCAGTATTAACCTGCTGATGAAATAAACCAGACTCCTATAAAATAAAATTAATCTAGCATCACTGATAATTATGCCATCACTTTCGCCTAATGTTGTTAGCAGTTATGGCTTTCACTGTTGTTCGGTCTCATTAACTGGTGTCTGAAAGTAGTTCTTAACACTGTAGGTCTGTTCACTTTTGTGCATTAGTAATGCATTTACTCATATCCAGCTGAGCACTTTAGTGCTAGTATCAGCTAAGAGGATTATCATTAAACAATAATATTTGCAGATGAGATGCAATTAGACAGGATTCCCAGAACCAATAGGCTTCTTTACGATTTATCAACAGCATCCTACAAAATATCGTCCTGTCCTCTCAAACAGCTTTACCATCCTAAAGTCCTGGATTATTTAGTCAGTCATCCTAAGACTCGTTAAAGACTGTAATAAAACTACAGAATATGAAACAATGATTCCATATTTGTACATGAATATTGCTGTATTATCTAACATATAACGTTCACACACTGAACACAGTAAAGTCCTCTGTTACGTATATTATAAAAAGATGTGTGACAGACACTCTTACTTTTATATCTGCTAAAACTAAAATGAGTTACGTTGATGTTAAGTTACATCGATGCTTGTACTTAATCCATAAGTAATCATACTTAATAATAAGTTGCTTAAAAGCTCCTGGTTACGCAATTGCACTTGACCGTACACAGTTATACAGAGGAAAAGGGTTCTCTTTTAAGTCTGGTTCCACTTACAGTTTTTACCTCATATCATCTCAGACTTTTCCCCTGCTATCATTGCCGTATGAGTATGGATAAATATAAAATGTAATTTTTATATTGCTGTAAAGCTGATAAATGTTGGGAAAATGTTGATTGTTAAAAACTATATAAATAAAATTGAACTGAAGTGAATCTTACACTTTTAAACAATCAAGTTTTATAACTTTTATATTATTATGTTTAAAAATATAAGCAATGTACTCATTTAAAATACAGCAACACTGACTGGAATAAAGCATTTTAAAAGATGAATATATAAACACAGTAAACAATGCCACATGAGTATGTGTATTCAGATCATGTGCTCTGTAGTTGAGGTTTACTCCACACTTGATGCATAGCTCTAGTTTGGGAAAAAGCTTAAGACAAATTGCACTGCATGTACTCATGAACATAATGAACAAAATTATTATTAACAGATTTATCAGTTTAAGAGGCTTTTTGAACTCAAACTCTTAAGAGTAGGGTTCATTAGGAAGAAAAAGTCTTATTTGTAATGTATACACCTAACCACATTAAAACTTTTCTTTTTGTTTTTGGTGCATCCCATCTGCTCTTGCTCAAGGGTCCCACACTGGCAGCTTGGTGGTACTGGGACCCGAATTCCCAACCTGCTGTACTAATCAGTAACCCAGAACATTTTGACCACTGAACCACCACTGAGCATTATAAAGGAGAAGAGTGAGAACAACCCTCGACTGTAAGACCGTATGCAGCCACATTTAAGGAATTCACAAGTTTCAGCACAGCCACAGCGCAATAGCTCAGCCAGCCCCACCTTGGGCAAACCAACTTCATGATCATGCTCATGCTATCAGCCCTGCCAGGTAGTCAGGCTATACGACACATGCATAAGCTTTCCAATCCAACTTACATGCCAGTGTAAGAGTGATTTGCTAGTTAAAGTAATTATGTCTCTGTATGTGTACAGTCACTGCAACATCCAATTTTGTAAAGTCATCCTCATCTGTTTGTTTGTTCTAAGTGTTTGTTGTTTGTTTGTTCTCTAATATTAATTAATATAATTTTTTTTATTTTAATCAATTTTATTATTCTCAAGTGGTTTAAGGTCAGTACATACTTTATAATTACAAATTAATAATTTCATTTAATTGATTACAGCTATTAATTTAAAGGCTATTTGCTGGATGATTCTTTTTTCAATATTAGATTCTTTCTCAGTTACCATATTAATTTTCAGTGTTATTTCAAAGAATTTGCAGATTATTACAGCATATATTGGTGATGAACTTCAATTTCAGAAGTAACCCAGTGAACACATTGATGTTCTAACTTCAAAGTTTGATGTGTTGTGAATTATAAGATGCTTTTATAAGAGCATCCTCCTCAGCTTAGTTTGTTTTTCACACCATTTAGAGTAAATGGATACAGTATAACAGGATACAGTGGATGTGTGTATGT
This sequence comes from Tachysurus fulvidraco, assembly GCF_022655615.1. Taxonomy (NCBI): domain Eukaryota; kingdom Metazoa; phylum Chordata; class Actinopteri; order Siluriformes; family Bagridae; genus Tachysurus; species Tachysurus fulvidraco. Next base: position 11,415,888 of record NC_062536.1, read on the forward strand.
GTAAACAGAGTTTACATGAAACAATTGATACTGTATACTGTTCCATGTGAAATCCCAAGAAGTCAGTTACACTGTTGTACATGTAGGTCTCTGATCACATTGTCCCACCATTGTAATGTTTTTACTACTGATGTTTGTTGCTATTACAAAAGTTTGTATATGTTTACAATTGCTCTAGTTGTATATTATAATGCACAATGTACTTTATAATATACAGTATGCACACTGGTCAGCACTATTTTGTGTATTTGTCTTGTAGTGTTTTGTATTGTCTTTCTCGCACTGTTGCACTTTATGTAGCTTTATGTTTTTGTTTTTGTTTTTTTTGTATCACCATGGTCTTGGTCGGAATGTTGTCTCATTTCACCACACCCTGTGTCATCTATAAATGGTCGAAATGACAATAAAAGATTCTTGAATTGATATTAATTGAACACGAATGTGCAGGCGTATATGTGTTCCTAATAAAGTGGACGGTGAGTATACATCTATTTCACTTCACTTTGTTGAAAATGATGTAACCATTACATAACACCGACATATCCAAAGTACATAGTCTACTTTTTAATCTAAGACTGCTCCAGAATTCTGCAGCACAAACTGAAGTCAACAAAACTCTGTGACCTGACTCAAGTTTCTGTGTCAAACTGATATAAAACACAAAAATGTATATGCATTTACTTCATGGCCAAGAATTACTCATTGTATTCACATTCTTTGTATTCACATTCATAATGTTCATTCAGCAATGATAAAAACCAGCATATGCAGTAAAATGTAACAAAGATCTGCAGCACAGAAGCTGGCAGGGTTAAATTAATCATGTCTCCTGAGCACGCAGGTTCCAACGGGAAACACAGCTCCAAATCTGTATGCTCTCTGAACTTCTGTGCTCTCTCAAACAAGGGATTAAATACTAAACCCTACCCATTTCCCACACAAGTATCCCTTTGAACTGAATTCTAAATGTGTACGGATTGAGAAGGAGTTAATTACAACCTTAATACGGACGATACAAGCAGGGGGAGGACAGGATGAGGAGGTGTCAACTCCCACTGTAAAGCCATCATGGTGACTGTAAGAGCTGAACATGTGTCCTTTGCACCCCAAATGGTGTGTGTGTGTGTGTGTGTGTGTGTGTGTGTGTGTGTGTGTGTGTGTGTGTGTGTGTGTGTGTGTGTGTGTGTGTGTGTGTGTGTGTGTGTGTGTGTGTGTGTGTGATTGAAGCAGATCCACTAAGATGGTGGGATATTCTTGGGAATAAAGGGCAGAAGAAATCCTCCCAGCTTACAGGGCTAAAGAAAGACAGGCATTCAGAATAGATTTTAAATAGATGTATGAGAAAAATTCCAACTCATTCCTGGGACCTCAGGTACAGTATAAGTGGTATATCTCCCAAAGGCTTTTGTTTTTAGTCAATTTAGCTTATTTTATCTTCCTTTTTATATTTACTTTAACTTTTTTATTTGATATATTTGGTTATGGAATCTGTATCACTGCTATGTAAAATACAATAATACAATTTATTATATTATTCATTGATATAAATAATTACTAATTGTTGTTATTTTGATAACATGTATACACCTTTCACCCATACAAATGCACACATAAGCAATATATTAAAGAAAATGGCACTTTTTTTGGTCTTTTGTGTGAGATATATTTAAAACAGGGATCTGGGTAAATAGATTTCCTTAATCCTCCCTGAGAAGGAAAAAGCTGCTTGACACTGATTGCATTCCTGGCACAGATGACAAGGGCACTCGTTCTCTTGCCCTCGGGAGACAGAAAACAGCCTTCAGAAATATCTGATAACAACAATAATCCAGTTCTATGGGCTCCAACAGCCCCTCCGCCAACCCGTGCTTATGACTACACGACCCCATCGCTGTGCCAAAGTGCTTTTAACTGCTAAACAGACCATACAATCCGACTGTGAACGTTGGAAATGATTTTTAAAACAAGAGTTGTTAAATAAATAAGTGGAAATTTACATCATGGATCAACAAGGTGACCTTTTATTAATGCATTTCAAATGGTTTTCAACATCTGACAAAATCGTGTAAATAATGTTTGTCCTTTGCCCTAAAAAAAAAGAGAAGACCAAATTACAGACCAAACTGCAGTTCGGGAATTAAATAGGCCATGTGTTTTCTGCTAAAGTATTCATTTACAACCAAAGCAATTAGTTCTTTTTACAGACAGGGTGGACTTACACAATACAGCCACCATTTTGAACATCACATTAACACCACACAGAAAGTAGTTGGCTGTCTCAGCCTATACACACTAACAAGCAGATCCACCTTTCTTCCACAGAGACATTAACATTGCACCTAACACCACCCCCTCACATCACCCCTATTCCTGAATCCCTGTGTGACAGAAAACAATTTGACAATGTATAATTAACTACTGAGTTTACTCTTAACTGATCGTTTATCACTGGACATTACACTGCCAGTGAACTGATAAATAGGTATGCTCATTCAAACAACATGCGACCTTACTCACAGTACATGGCTTGTGTTCATTAGGCTTATGATCTTTTAATTAAGCTAATAGTCTGTTAATGAAGGTATCAGCATGTTTATTAATCTACTGGTCATTAGCAACATGCCTTTTAGCATATAAGGGACATTAAAGGTGATCATATGTAAGTTTTCATCTTTCATTCACACCCATTTTACCTGATCCCTTTACAGACACATTGGGAAATACATAGTGTGTCTAGAAACTGTTAGCTAACAGTGTACTCAGTGGCTCATTACTAATTATTTAGCTAATATCATTAATTCATACCTAATAAAGATTTCACTACTATATAAATGATGGCTGTTATGCTTTTTCTGTGTTTTGAGAGATAAGCTACATGATGACCCACTGCATGCTCCAGTTCTGGATCCAGGGAGAGTTACCAGAAGAGACACAGAGACGAGTTAATCAGATGGCGAAATCTCTCGAATTTTATTCAGAATTATTAGCATATATGCTGTATATATATATACACATACATACATACACACACACACACACACACACACACACACACACACACACACACACACACACACACACACACACACACACACACACACACACACACACACACACACACACACAACTTCGCACCACTTGCTGGATCCAGAGATCTTGCCATCTCAATAACTTGCCTTTGTGTTGGGCATTCTATAGCTTATCTCTCTGAATACAGAGAAAGAACCTAACAATGGCTAATCAGTTGTGTTTTTTTAAATTATCATAATGAATTAGATAAATATTCTGGAGTGCTACTAATTTGGGTGTTTCTTGGTTGGTGAATAAATATAAACACAAAGGAGTTAACAAAACTTCTAGGGTTATAAACAACTTCTTATGCTCCATTAGCATGTTAGGTATGGAAATGTCACCATAAAATTAATAAACTGAATGTTAAATGCAATGTTTATCAAAGAATTAGTCATTCTAGTAAAATAGTTAATTTATATATACGTGTATTATATATATATATATATATATATATATATATATATATATATATATATATATATATATATATATATATATATATATATATATATAAACAGCAGCACTAGGAGCAAAGAAGCTACACCTCTGTGCCGTTACCCATATTCATTACTGGATCAAATGTAGACCCTGGTGAATCATTCAGACTTCTTGAAGTTAGAATTTCTCCAGATCTTAATTGGCAGACCAACTCTGACTCCATCATTAAGAAAGTTCAGCAGAGGATATCAAATTGACCTAATTTAGCCAAAAGCATTAATTACACAGTTTTACTCTCCCTTCTTCCCTTCTGCTCATTAACTGTGCTTTTGGGTTCAAACACCATGCAGATGGTTACCTGATCAGCAGAGAGAATAGTTACGGCCTGCACTCCTTCATGGACTACAATAGCAAAAAAAATACAAGGCATTTTCATTCTGAAAAAAAAAAAAAGAAAAAAAAAACCCCAAATATATATTGATCATTATTAAATACAAGGCATGTCTCAAGGCATGTTTTTGTTGTTCATTTTCAAATGCAATTACATACAGAGGTTCAGTATTGCTAAGATTAACACATACTGTACAGCATACACTGTATCCTGTACATACTGTTTTAATATGAAATCACTAGAAATGCTTTAAATTTATTATTATTTTACTTAGCTTCCTGTAGCATCTGTGCCCATTTGACCATGCACTAGGTCAGTTTAATCTTGACAGACTTCAATGAAAGAACAAAAAGGAAGGCAGTCATTTGTAGGCTCATCCCTGATCATGTGATGTCTTGAACGAAACTGTTGAAGAACACAGTGTATAAAGTGCCCTAAATGTACCACACTACATTCCACCCTTGCTAGTGACGACTACTGAGTCACATTTAAAAGGCCTGTGTTGCTGACCAGTTTCATACAGACTGCACTGCATATGATGTCTCATTGTTTTCTAGAGCATAATGTAGGCTAGAGGGCTTTACCGGGGGAACTACTTTCCATAATTGAAAGACAGCATGCTCAAGTGATTATGTTAAATGTAATTTGTGAAAATATGTTTCTATATAATCTTCACACAAAACATGGCATCAGGAACACAGAAGCCTTGCATCACTATGGAGTGAGTTGGACTTGAACAGCAAGGCTTTTATTTATTATATTCATCTAGATTATAAAAGCCAGCACAGTTCCAATGCCAAACACCTCATTAAGCAAAATAAAACCCAGATAAGCTTTTGCCGAAGCACTGCAGTATCAACCTCGAAGTAACTATTAGAGTACGTATTCAACGTTCTAGATTGCTTTAGCATATTGCAGAGGTCTATAATATACAAACCAGACCTATAGCTGTAGGGGAACCTTTGTGTTCTCTGGCAATATGTAGCACTGTGCTTCTTTCTGTTTCTTCAGCTAGTGCAATTATCATTGCCCGGGGTGCCACAGGCAATTTACAGCTAGCGCTTGATCTGACAGGCTCACAAAGACTAGGGCACTCCGTTATAAAAGTAAAGAGGTTAGATGGAAGAAAAAGTGTGTTACATATCATCAAAAGGTGCCAGACTGCCTGGACTATCAAATGGAGAAAGCCTCTTAAGAGCTGGGCTAATTTCTTGCTTTCTGCCTTTGCTCTTCGCCAAGGAGCTTTTTCATCCAGTGAGACCATTGTACCGGAAATCAACAGCATCTGAATGAGGTTTATGAAGATGCTGCTTTTCCCCAAAGGAGCAAAACATGGGCTGTTTAACAGAGAAATATTTTTTTTAAAAATCACCTTCAGAAACCACCAAACTGTAATGCTCAGGGATGCTACATGGCAACAAATGAAATACAAATGCAAAACAAAAGAACAACTGCCTGCTTATTCTCCAGCCGAGAGTTTCGTCTCTTGTGAACAGAGGTTCACGTTTTTTTTTTCTTTCATTGCCTTTCAAAACTAAAGTGGTTTACCAGATTCATGGGAATCGTAGGTCAAAGTTCACCACTGATGATTTTCCATTGAGTTGCATTTGTCAGTTGTTACAGACAGAGGTTATGTTTTGTCTCTGGAGGCAAGTGCTGCATTTGGTTATTTGTTAAATAAAACCCCCAATAGCAACCTTTAAAGCAATACGTTGGGGCATGTATAATCAGCAGTTGAAAACAAGCACCACTTATATCATCCAATTAGCCTTTGAGACAGTTGAGTGTTTATTGCTGTGAGCACTGTGTACTTTAAAGCCATTGGTTAATTCTGGGAAATTAATTAGACGACTCTAATAAAATCAATGTTGCATCACAGGACATTAAAGAGCATGATGTCTCAGAATGTGTATAGACAGATTAAACTTAAGGCCCCAAGAGAAAAGGAAGGGAAATGGTGTGTCTTCTTAAAAATGTCTTTTAACATCCTCTGTGACTGAAAAAGTCATTAGTCATGTCTGTTTACTTTTATACACCATGGTCTTCAAGGACATAAGACTTGGCAAATCAGGGTAGCAGATAAAACGAGACATTAATCTTTTTATTTTTTGGCCGAACTGAACCGTCGTGTCATTCGGAGCGATCCCAGACCCCAGGCATATGATTGAGATGTCAGTGTAGGTGTTTGATATTTCACAATGCTTGGCCACTCGACCCTGCAGTCAGCAGGAGCTATCAGAATCAATTTAGCGCTGGTGTGCTTGGCATGCTCTATGATCAATAAAAGAGAGAAACTCATTAATGAGGGAATTGGGGGACTGGAATATGGGATATGAGGCTGGCCTTTAAAGATAATGAACTCGGCCATTGCTGGATCTGTCTCTGGAACAGAATGAAAACATTGCTGCACTGGTACACAAGCAGGCGCTCAGATGAAACTTCAGCGATCACCTGTTTGTAGTCTTGTTTTTGAAACTTGGCCATCTTTACCAAACAATCACTGTCTATTCATTATTTGTATGAAGCGCTTTCAAAGCATCAATATTGCAATCAACAGTGCAGTGGCCTTTGATTGCATAGTTTATGTTCAAAACCTACATAGCAATGCATATACAAAGCAAAGAAAAAGATGCAGGACAGTAAAGTTCAGCACATGTCCTTCAGACTCCTGAGTGCCAACAGCTGATTGAGCGCTCTGCTGTGTTTCAGTTACCAAACACACACAAATCTAAGAGGATGTGAAGAAAAATATAGTTGAGTTGAAAATCGGTACAAACATGTTTACATAGTTTGACAAGAAAAATGGTTTAAACCTTGCTGTGAAAATCGATGCACAGCACAATGAAGGTGTGTGTGTGTGTCTCACCCCCTTTATTTTTAAGGAGATGGGCCCCAATAGTGTTACAAAAATGTTTATCAAAGACACTGTTTTTTCTAAGATTGGCAGCATTTCAGTGACTCGCGTATACCTGTGCGGCATTGGCGGGGGGGGGGGGGGTGTTAGGAAAAGATTTGAGGACACCTTTTGAATGCATTACAGATAATATAAGTAATACCAATACTTCAACAAATAAAGACTGTGAATTTATGTGAAATTATGTCAAATCTTGGACAAATAAATACACACTATATGGTCAAAAACTTAATGATCAAATCTGTTTGTTGCATCTGAACGATTTAGCACCGCCTTTGCTGTTATAATAACTTCTACTGTTCTGAAATGGCTTTCCACTAGACGTTGTAGGAATTAGGAATTTGTGTTCAATCATCCACAAGAGCATTAGTTAGATCAGACACTGATGTTGGGTGAGGAGGTCTGGGGTGTAGTCGCTCCATCTCATCCCAAATATGTTCAATGGGGTTGAGGTTTGGGCTCTGTGCATGACACGTTATTTGTTTCACTCCAACATTAACAAACCATGTTTTCATGAAATTTGTGCACAGGGTTATTGTCATGCAAGAACAGCCTCTGGTTTGGGCAGGAAACCAGCTGAAAGTTTTTGAAAAGCTGAAATCATGTGAATGATTAGTCTGGTATGAGACTCACGGAAAATATCACTCTGTTAATGGTGACACTTTCATCCTTAATAATAATAATAATAATAATAATAATAATAATAATAATAATAATAATAATAATAATAATAATAATTCCGTGAACTTCCCTAAGAGGTCCGGACAGTTGAGTCACTGGCTATTTTCAAGCGGCGGTTGAAGACCTACCTATTCAGGAAACACTTCAACTAGCACTTCTTTCCTTATCTTTTGCATAAAAAAAAAAAACACTTTTGACACTTTTTCATTGTAACTTTGAACAAATGTTTTAAACTCATGGTATCTTAAGTATGTAATCTAGTGAACCAGCATTAATATATTCAGTGTTAGAGATTTAAGCACTTATGTACGTCACTCTGGATAAGAGCGTCTGCCAAATGCTGTAAATGTAAATGTAATAATAATAATAATAATAATAATAATAATAATAATAATAATAATAATAATAATAATAATAATAATAGAAAAAATAAGCAGAAGAGAAGAAGAACCTGAAAGGAATAAATAAAAAATAACAGTCAAAGCACAGTTGTAAGTGTGAATAAATATAAACTCGTGACATAGCTGGAGTTCTTCATTGTTTTCCATTGTGACTGGAGATATAATGGTAGGGTGCCCACTACATTACATTACATCATGCCCACTTTGTGTAGAGATCCAGATATGGATATTTGGATCGTACAGACACATACAGATAGTGACATTTTACACTCCTATATGCAATATATGTTACATTTAACTGAATTGAAATATATTGCATCATTGCTGATCCACATTGTATCAGATGAGTAGTGAAGTGTATTAAATCATGGCTTGTGTTTGCAATGTTGTATCATCTGAAAGAGCTAGATCCATGCTCATAATAAATATCTATCAGAGATACAGAAAGAAATCAGTGCCCTTCGCACCCTGAATAGGGGAATACAAATGGAAAAAGGTAATATCATGTGAGAAATGGTGTCCAAGGCACTCTATTTTAAGCCATTTAAGAAAATGTGCCCATTAAACACTCTCTTCTTTGCACTGCCGAAGATGTATTCTGCATGGTTAGGTATTCATTACTTTTTTCATTGCTTTTCATGAGCATTTCCAATTTTCATAAAACAGAACAAAAACACAAATCAAATAATTATATAGTTACATATTTGCTTGTATTTCTAGACTGGGCTTAAAATACAACTCTTTCAGGGCATTTTCCTGCACATGCAGCTGGCTATGGAGATGGATCACGCAGAGTTGGCTTAGTAAATAAAACAGCCTCATTAGAGAACACCTGCAATTACATCCTGAAGCTGCAAATGTGTAGCCAGTTTGCGTTCTGATAGCAATTCAGCAAAATTACCAAAACGCAAACCTAAAATCCACAGACTGCGTGCTTTTATTTGTGCACATCCATTATTGTTAGATTCCTAATGGCATTTAATGGTTACATTAATGCTTTAAATGCCTGAGTTTCAGCATCTGCACCAGATCCATTTTATGAATCCAACCATTGCTTATATATTGATAAAGGAGAGCTAGAGTTCTCATAAATAGCATTATGAGTTCCTTGCTAAGAAACATTAAAAACATTTTCAGGAAACTACTGAAAGTAAAATGAACAGATTGGCTCAGATTTAGACTTATAGGTTCCAAAGATTTTTTTTGCATAATTGATGGTTCTTAGCTTCTTCCTAAAGGGTTTTATAAGTGCAAGCTAACAACCCTCTGTTAAAAGGATATACTCTTGTAGATACTCTTGTAGGATTGAATCTTTAGGGTTCCTCTGGAAGAAATCTACAGTATATACAATATGTATTCTGAGATAAATTATTTACCTGGTGTCTGTATGGGTTTCCATTGGGTTCTCTGGTTTTATATCCTAAAAAAATACTGGTAGATGAGCTGACACCTCTAAATTAGCCCTAGGTGTGAATGTGTATGTGCGGGACAAGGTGAAGTTGATCATGAAAGTGGCAAAGAATTGGTGATTGAAATTATGGGCTGCATGAGTGAAGCATTATCTTACCCAATGTTGGCCCAATTGATTTTCTACTCTAGTCCTACCCTAACTAATCTTCCTAAACCTGAGCAGCATGGGAGAAATGGGGCTCTCATTTTGTATGACACATTTGAAAATGAGAATATGTACAGATTTATGAGCAGCAGTGATGGATGCTTTCAGGCAGCTGGTGCTGTGCAAGCACATGCCATTGCTGCTGCTACATGGAGGGAATAAAACAAAAAAAGTGCCGAGCAGCTCGATAGTCTATACACAAAGGTTGGGAAAATACACCACAGGACGTGCAATTTGCTTCCAACTGACGCACCAGCGCGCTTCTATTTCTGACGGTATATTCTTTGTAAAATAATATGCTGTATGAATGCAAAGTGTACATCATGAGCAAAAAAAAAAGATAAGAAGTTTGAAGCACTTTGTTAAAATGATGAACAAGAGAAAGGAAGCCTTCTTGTGATTAGACAGAAGGTCAGAGAGAAACAGGCTTTTATAGTTGTTCTCTGCCTTGCAGCCCCATTTAACAGCCTGATGCATTCTGCGATGTTGAACAAAAGAGCCAGTTAGCCTTTGGGAAGTTCAATTAGACTGAAAGTTTAATGCAGCAAGGAACATGGGAGATCCTGACATCAAGTTACACCAAAGTAGTTCAGTTTTAGAGATACAGGGACACTTAAATCAAACCTCCAAGGAATCCTTGAGCCACCAGCGGCCCCTTTACATGCCGTGACTGGCCTAGTTCCTTTCTCAGAGGAGTGTGCGAGCGCCTGCAATAGGAAAGGAGGAAAGTGCTCATGCTGATGTGCAGCATCAAATATTCATCCAGCTGTAACCAACAAATGCACACAAACACACTGGCATGCTCCTGTACTGTAGCGGGATCACCTGCCGATGAAGAATGCACACAAGCACACAAATACCAAAAGCATCGCAGTGAGGTGACAGGTGAGGCGCCTGGCTATGGGGCACCACTTTGTTCTGCTATGATAATGAAATGGAGGAGTGGTGCTCACTGAGCCTGACCTGTCACATTGTTTCATGCCTAGTGCCACAGTTCCACTCTGCATGAAAAGAGCACAAGAAACTGCATCAAGAAACTGAGTTTGGGTTGCAACACTCATATACAGTAGCTCAAAACTCACATTGTTAGTGCCTCCTCCCATGACCAAAAACAATTCATTTGTCTAGGAAAATTAGACAGGACTAAACAAACATGATTATAGATGCACATACACATCATTTCACATATTTATATTATTTTTTCTCCAAATAATCATTTGCATGTATTGCACTTTTTTATATACATAATTATTTGTTTCAGTCATGAGCTTGGATTTCTGTGGAATTTTGCATATTCTCCCTGTACCCATGGGTTTTCTATGACTTCCTCCCACCTCCAAAAAAATGGTGAATATGTTCACAGTATTCCCACAACAACATCTACTGTGACCCTAACAAACAAAGAAATTATGGAAAGTGAATAAACAATATGATTCAAATCAATATATAATTATACACCCACATATCTCACTACACATATACACCGTTTTCGTACAGTTTATATTTACACACTTATGTGATTACACACTCATGGGAGCTCATGACACAAAGCTATCATGCCTTTCGGTTTATTTACTTACACTGCATTACTTTGTACCAGTACTTGTATTCTGTTCTTGTAGTCTTCTTCCAGACGTCCTTCCACATTTTAGTGTGACCATCGATATTGATATCACTGTTTATAGTGTCAGAATGACTGACTTCAAACAAATATCTCTGCCTGGTCCAGAAGCTGTGAATAGGAATAAATATCTAGAACCAAAAGACACAGATGTTTCACAGTGGGGCAGAAAGGCAACGTACATCCATCTCTCTCCCACTGGGATTTTTGTGCGAATCAAACAGTGTGTGTGTCGGTGTGTGTGCATGTGTGTTTTTTTTTAGAAAAATCAGTTATTGCATATTCATCAGCTGGCGGATGCGGTCCAGATTTGGACCCAGTAAAGTATTTCACTGCATCAAAGCAAGCACTCAAAAATACTTTTTAAACTATAATTCAGTGACTGTATCTTTACCTCTCTTTAGCCAAATTAGCTGCAAAAAAATGTTCTATATAAGGCAAAATATTCAAAGACTCAAGTGATTAAGGCACTGGGTTGTTGATTGGGGGCCCTTGAGCAAGGCCCTTAACCCTTTTTGCTAGGGTGTAGTATCATAACTGACTTAATGCTCTGACACCAACCTTTCACTGTGCTGTAATGTATATGTGACAAAAAATGGAATCTTTAATCATGAAAAGTTAACTAGACCTTTTAGGTTTATCTTAGGTCTGATATCCTTATATAAAGTATAGCAGACTAAATGACAGGAACAAGCACATCAGCCATACAGCACACAACCAATTCACTGTAAGGATATCAGCTATATGGATGCACCTCGTATGTGTGTGTGAATATAAGAGAGAGAGAGGGAGAGAGAGAGAGAGAGATGCAAGCAGATGGCTGGTGTGTGAGCTGATAGATCCTCTTTGATTCTATACAGGAGGGAAGGAGGAGCATTTGATCAGAGTCTCAGACTGAACAGCGGCTCTGTCTGCTTCTGGCTGTCTGTACTCTTCCTTTTCTGACAACCGCCGCAGGACGGATTATTTACTCTCACATCAGTTCTTGTGCTGTCATGAGACTGAGTGTGCTGGAAAAGAAAGCCTGTCCTGAGTGTTCCTTTTCACCCTGAAGGTTCGCCAGAGTCCAACATCAGAATAACAATGCTCGAGATATGCCATCCTTTAAGGTACAGTAAGGCTTCTGAAGGAGAAGCACATTTCATAATTGACCAAGGCCTTTTTGACTGTGCTGGGATGCATGTACATAGCCGGCCTAGGTTTTTACTGTGATGTTGCTGTGGAAACAGTGAGCCTGAAGCGTAGCCTATTGTTGAATTTGAGGCCTTTGTATGCGCACCTATTCATTTGAGTTCTACTGTAAGTTAACCGAGTGGGGCAACTTTTTCATCCTGAGAGGCATTGTTACTTTATGAGCAGTTATCATTATAGAGACTTATTCGCTTCTTCTTCAGATTTGACACAAATTTGAACAAATGTGTTGATTACAGCCACACAATGTGCTGAAATTCCACAGAAAGAGACTGAGGAAAAAATGTGAAAAAAGTCAGCAGCAGCTACATCGCACAAGAATCTGACTCAAGTCAAGGTGTTGCTAAACTATCAGGTAGAATGCTTCAAGGGGAGAGAAGAATAACACAGAGAAAACAGTGCAAATTAATTTAAGACCATCAGATCTGCTAATTTGTTGTAAATGAAATCCTTCCTCACAGTATGTTCCTCTAATTAGAGTGCTGTAAATTCAGGATGGAGCACTTCCTGATACACTAACCAGAGCTGACAGTGAAGCATTATTCAGGAAATGAATAATTGTCAGCTTCTGTGCTTTTTCCTGTTTTTTTTTTTTCCTCACTTCTTTTTTCTTTATATTAGCTCCATTCTCAAATGAGCTACGGGTAAGCATTGTTGTGAGTGGAGTACATTTTTATTCACAGATGAAGAAAATAGATTATGTTTCAGACACACACACAGTCTGAGTCAATAACAGCGGGTCTTGCTATTCAACAGGTCTACATTAGAAAATCAATGATGTGTAGAAATGACTTGAAGAATTGTAACGTTCTTCTTCCACTTCCCTTTTTGACGTGCAATTCATCTTACAGAACATCTACAGGATGTTGGAGGCATGATGAGGTGATATTTAAATCCAGCTGTAAAAAGACCTGAGACACTGGATGCTAAGATGACATGCTTTATCTTAACAAGGCAGCTGGTTGAGGTCTCTGAAGATGCTATGATGACATTTCTTTTAATCTTTCTTACGCTGTCACACGTCTAACCTGTACAACCTTTTTACCTTTATCTCTCTATCCTAAACTGAAATGTGTTGGATTGAGCAGGAAATATAGGAAAAGCTGTTTGCCAAATCTGGCAACTGCCATTCTTCATGAGAGGGAACAGATGAGAAAAGAGGAAGGATAAAATTTGGACTTCTCTGAACGTAGGGTTTTAAGAGTTGTGAATCTGTGTAAGAAGAGCTCAGTAAGCAGTGGCACTGAATTGGTTTACTGTCAAACTGATGAGGTATAATCCGTGCACGATTTTGGACCGAGGGGAAAACGAACATGTAGAATGTTATCTTTTTCAGCACAGGCTGGGAGATGCCTAACCTCAGGTAGAGTAGAGTAGAATATGAGGATATGAAAAACAGTAAATACATCAGTGTTACTCAACACAACTAGATCTGTGCTTTGGCACAACTGAGGAAAATACTCAAGAGCGGAGTACCGAATTGGGTAAATTGTAGCTGAAGTACGTCATGTGCTTTGTTAAACATATCTTCCATCTAAAAAATTATCTTTAAGGCTTTAAGGCAGGTGTTCCCAAACATTTTGGCCAAAACAACCCCAAACAGCCTTTATAAATTACCTCAAACCTTGGCATTTTCTCCTACGATTATTTAATATTTATAGTTTAGTTGTAAACCTAATTTCAATAAATATTTGGGTGAATTCAATTCAATTAGGCTTTTTTTTGTCAGTTGTTGGGTATGTAGTCAGGTGAAACAACAGAATTACAAGCTTGAATCTTTTTTATTTCACATCCAGTTTTTATTCAGAGATTCTCATTTTATTTACCCTGATGAATTGCCTATAACCCCCACATGCATATGTTTGAATACGATCTATATTTAAACTAATAAAAGCACAGATTGTTTTCTGAAGTTTAAACAATAACAGCAGCTTAATATCTGCACATTAAGCTTCAGTCCCAGTCATGGGTAAATGGTAGCAGTTAAGCGTAGCTTTGCTAATGGTAGAGGTGACTAATAATAAAAAGCATGAACAAAACACCTGTAAGCATCACAAAAGCCATCATTTGTCAGAGCCAGTTCCACCCAGAACTGCTTAGAAAGCAGTCAGGAGTCTTAAAGCATGCAGATAATTTGTTCAAACAGATCCCAGCTATTAGGGCTGTAAATATTGTGACTTTTTAATCTCTGAAATGTAGAGTAAATCGTTCAGGAGAGTGAGAAGGAGGGTGCGGATATAAATTAATTTATTTTGTCAAAAAAAATGCAGGCATCGGCAGTGTTAGGAAGTGGCGCGTGTAATTCATCATGGAAGCATTAATTATGCTGCATATTCTCTGAGGATCCTGACAGTAATGAAGCAGCTTGTGGTGAAGGGCCTCCGCCTCCATGCCAAACCCTCTTATGCTGGAAAAAGCCCAACACACTGAGCTGACACCGACTCTACATTTAAGTAATGCACTAGCAAAACACCATTTTCACATTTTCAAAAAACATCCCAGAGGTCCATGCTAACTAATGGGAAACACCATCACCACTGCAGAGGTGTAAATGGTACAAAACACAATGACTTGTGTAAAAGATATGGCTAATGCAATTTCCTTAAAGGTTTTGAGCATGAAACTTACTGAAGAAAGAGTAAATGCTGAAGTAAAGTGAACATCTCAATTATCAAATATACATAAAGAATAGTAAGGTTAGCTGGATAGCTATCTTTGTTAAATGCTGTGTTTTGATTGCTAGAAGTAAAAAAAGAAGAAGGAGAAGAAGAAGATGCAGAAGAAAAAGAAGACGTCAGCTACAGTAGGTAACTCATTAATTCATTAGCTTCATCAAGCTAAAAAGAAAATACATAGAAACATTAGAAAATGTCCCTTCTACATTATCCTTGAGGCTATAGCATTACTTTACTAGCATTAAAGAATTACTGTTTTTTACCATGACTCTAATTTTATACCCCACTGTATGCACTGAATTACTCCAACAACTAGTTTGTTGCTTTCAATCCGTGCCAACAGCTTATTGTGTTGCTCCAGATACTACACTATTACTTAAGTGACAAGATGGGTGACTCCTAGATTCCAATTCTCATCTCCTTTAAGTCAGCAGGAGCTGCATTTTATGTGAAATTAACAATTGTCTTTAATCCAAGTCAGTCAATTCTAATTGCATATGCCAGAAGCAAAGCTCTGAAAGAGGTAGAAAGTGATAGATGATATCGTCTGGAAAACACCCCCCCCCACACACACACACACACAAAAAAAACACTATGTTTTGAGTGATATTGAGAAACACTCTGTTCCTTCAAGCCAGAAGAGTTTAAGGGTTTTAAAATTGAACATACAGACACCTAATTTTAAATTAAAATAGATGCAGCCCTGATCAACACAGCACTATCACTCAGATATCGTACAGAAACTACAGAAATGGTCTAGCTTTATATACCATACAGATAAGATTATCATTTCTACTAAAGCCTATGGAGATTAACAGAATAGTGGTGCCCAGTTTTATTCCCAGTGGGCTGGCATGGCTGTGGATTTTCACTCCAACTAAGCAGAGAGCACCAGATTCCACTTGTTTAATCAGTTGGTCTTGGTTTTCAAGTGACTAATGAGTTGTATCAGGTGTGAGCCTTTCAATTTATTCCTGGGAACTGATGCAGCATTCAAAGACATGGAAGAATATGGTAGGAAGAGTGGATTGTTATTCCTCCATGAAAGCTTTCATGCATTGCTATTTCATTAACTAGATAAAAAATGTTAGTTGTAGTTTATCTGTTAGGTAGTAATTAGTAATTTGAATATTGCCGTGTTCATATTGAACATGTTACTAATCTTTAATAGAGTTAAAGTGGGAGGGGCAATTGATCAGTTGTAATTCATAATAAATTTATTCTAATATATTTTATAATTAAAATTAATTAGATAAGTGTATTTACTTGGATGCACAGCAGTTAATTGCCTCCCTTCCAGGCATGGGCTGGGATTTTCATGACTATTTCCCACAGGTCTATGTGAAAAGCTTTATTCTCATTTGATTTGAATGCAGTGTATGACATGGCATGAATGAAATAAGTCCTTTCTCGGAAGGATACAGCTTTTTCTTTAAAATGGATTTCATAGTAAATATACAAATAAGATGTACTCAGTGTTCTCTGGCACTGTACAACATGTTCTGCTGTTATTAAAAATAGTCAAACGCCTCATGTTTACTCCTGAAATGTCAAAGCTCCTAATTTGAAATAAAGGAAGTAACCCGGGCATGGCTGCCTCATGTCTCATGCCTCATGAATCCTGTAGCACCTCTGTCCTCTCGGTAATTCCATCGTTTCCCTAATTTCTTTGATTGTTGCGTAAAGCATTGCTAATGAGACATTAGCCACAGACAGTTCATATTTAAGGTCCATTTTTCAGCATGGCAAAATCCACCATCTGGCTGAACTGAAGGTATTATCCCTATCCAAAGCTGGCTACTATCAAATTAATCCACTATCACTCCTACAGCAGCAAGAGAAATGAACCGATCTGCCAGCTGCCTTTAATGTGGACTCTTTCCTTCCCATATGAGTGCAGTTAAAGGAAATATGAACACCGAGGCGTGGAGTACAAGTGTGTGGGCCTTTAGCTGTAATAGCACATTCTTCATCCTGGAGAATTGGATGTCAGCAATTCACCCATAACTGAACAGAATTCCCTCAGGCTGCGAAGTTAGAAGAAACAGCTAGTCAGAAAGAACAAGTGCGACTTCTCTCTTGAGCAACAATTTTCTTTACACATTACACTTTTGGGGTGACTCAGCTATTGTGTGCAAAGTGCTCTTTAAGATACAAGTTGTGGAACAATAAGGAAGCTTGCAGAGACTCCACTGTAAGCTTCAGTGGTCAAATTAAGCTTCAAACAATAACATCAAACGTGAATAAGAAAGGTTTGCTATCATAAAGCAAACAAAGGTATTGTTGCTTGTAACCCTTAGGGACCACCTTTAAAGTTCATATTATGGAAATCAAATGGTAAGTTTGTTGCTCATATTCATATGAATTTCCTTTCGGACAGAATACGATATACAGTATCTCATGCTATACAACTTCTCACAATCTAAAGGAAGCCACTTTCCTCCATAATACAACCATTCTACTCCTTCTTTCCTTCTCCTAACACTGGCAGTTTCAAAACACCCAGTTATTTGAGCCTCATCTGTCCTAAAGCCACTACCCCTGTAAATCTTTGCTTGAAATTCAATTGCTGGAAGCCTAAAAAATGTGTCTCAAAGAAATTAAAAGAAGGTCCTCATAGCCATAAAGCATTGTGAATAAGTTGCTTAGAATGTGCATAGCTTGGCTAATGTTGTTATAAAAAGAACAGGCTAAAAAATGAGCATATGGCATGAGGGAATAAACATCCTTCCTGTATGCTGGAGGTTTTACAGGAATTTTAAATTCTGTAATACACCATGAAATGTGACTGGAGCAATATGGATCTTTCCGTGTTAAAATATCACTGAATGGAATTAATATTATGTAAATTTATGACGGGGCCCATGTGGACTGGCATTTCATTAATTTTAGTGCTTTGACATAATTGCAAGCTCTAAACTTATGATTGGTTCACAAACGCCAACCCCCTGGCAGATTGACATTTATTGAGTGTTACTTTAGAAACGTTAGGTAGAAATGTGAGAAAAGCGCACACCAATGGGGGAAGAAGGGATAATAAAGCAAGGCATTAAATCATTAATTGGAAAGGATAAAAGAGACTTTTAGTTAGAATTCAGCTAATACAGCAAGCTTAAAGACATCAAATGTCATCACAACTTAACTTTAGGCAGGAGAGTGGCGACTAGTGAGAACCAGCAGCCAATCAGTTGTTACTGTAGGTATTAAAGGGAAACAAGTAAAAGAAGTAAACAATATGTCAAATGTAAAGATTTGAATACTCTCTTTTTTTTTTTTTTTTTTTTTTTGAATTTTTTTGTGAGGCCTGTAATGTAATGATACATTTAGATTCCTCAAAAGCATTTTTAAGTTTAGGTGCAGATATTAAATTTAAATCTAAATTTTAAATGTATAACATCAATGTTTGTTAATTGTCCCTGTCTTATGAGAGTATGTGACTTTTTTGGAAACCATTAAGCACCATTAATGATACAAATGTTAGCAAACAGATATTTGATATGAATCACTACTTAAATGTGTCAGAATAGCTTAAATGTTAAACAAACAAATAAATAAATAAATAAATAAATAAAATCAGATATTATGATTCATAATAATATAAACCCAACAAACAAATCAAACAGGAGCCTGTGAGTGAAAGTCAATGATACTAAAAGATGAAAATGGATTTATGACTCTCTCTCTCTCTCTCTCTCTCTCTCTCTCTCTCTCTCTCTCTCTCTCTCTCTCTCTCTCTCTCTCTCTCCCTCTCTCCTCTGTCTTATTTCTTAGATGTTTAGCTAGAGAGCTAAAGATATCCAGCTAATGGCTAATGCAAGTTGTTACTTCAGATACTACATTGTATATTTATTGCTGTTGGTCATAGGTGCACAGTGGTCACGGTGCTATCTATTGCAGGCCTAAAGTTTTTGACAGGTTAGAGAAAAACCTACACAGATTAGATAAGAAATGAACAGAAAACACAAATCAGGTAATAAAGATATACAAAACGGAGACAGATTAATGATTACAGCAGTAACCGAGACGCTTTATTGTGATGTGTACAATAAAGTTATTTTATTCCCATTATATTTCTGTAATATTGAGTAAACACACAGCTGATAATTATATCTAGACAGTTGTAAATACTTGGGGGCATTCCAAACTGCATACTACCATACTATAATGTTGAAAAGATGATTCAAATTTGTTCTTCATCTAGGCTGATTTAGTCCATCCATGCAGCTATTCTTTCTGAGGCTGACTCAGCTTGGTCAGAGTGGCAGCCTTGACAGAGTAATTGAAGATTAATCTTCGTTCTCATCCACTCCTCTGCTGTACCCACAGCTCTCTCTAGCCACAATAATAGTCATTATCAGATGCATGGTGAGCTCTGGCACCCCCAAAGAGGAGTACAGCCGGTCTGTACCAGCTAAAGGTCACACCGAGGGAGGTGTCTGTGAGCATGGCATGAATGCAGACTGGCATAGGAGACAAATCTAAATATTCCATACAAGAGAAAGACACAAAACTTTGTTAGTAATTTGTATAAGAATTATAATATTGCATTTGTGAATATTCTGCAAAGATGAGTGATGATGAAACCGTAATAAAATTGTAACCATGTCATAAGCTGGACAATTGGACATGATTTTAGGTACAATTTTGGATTTGGTGTAAATCACTGACAAGAATCTTCTGAAAGATTGCAATAATTTATAATACATTATACCTAAATTGTGCAGAATGTATTGGATACCTAAGCTGGACACTAATGGATATTTCTCTCAAAATAAAAGCCATGTTTTTATTCTAATTAAGCATTAAAACACCTACAGTTTTCAGCGCAACTTTCTTACACCTTTAAAAGGTTCACTCACAAAGTAAATTAGTTAAATAGTAAGAAAATTTGAAATAACTATTTACAATGTTATTTAAAAAAAATACATAAAATGACAAAATAAATGATAAAAACAAGGTTTAGTGATACATTGAAAATGATTATTCATGTTGTGAAAAGCCCCACTGACATGAGTTTAGTTTTACATGAAGAGCTGGGGTAATGTTATTCTTAACAAAATATCTGGTATGTTATGTAACCATATTTTACCTTCTATAATAAAAGGATCATAAGGAATAACCTCAGGTTAAATATGTCCTATTTGAAAATGATATGTTAATAAAGACTACTGGGAAAGATATTCAATGTTAAAACACTCAAGAAAATATATATTTTTTTAAATACCAGGTTTTGTCTGAACTAAAAACAAAGAACAACACAATATGGACAGAATTTAAAAGTGTGAACTTTCCCATCCATCCCTTCTCTGAACCCCTATCCCAGGACTAAGGGCACAGGACCCATGCTGTCTTTCACATTTCAGTCGATTGCTGTTTTGCACAATACATTACAATACCTTATGTAACTGCTGCTACTGTAAAATACTAATGTGTAATGTCTTTTGTCCTGCACTGTCTTTTTGTCTTTTGTCTTGAACTGTTTGCACCAGGTTGCACAGATGCACTTTATGTATCTAGGACTACTTACTTAATTCCTTAGTTCTGTGTTTGTTCTATGTAGCACCAGGGTCCTGGATAAACGTTGTCTCATTTCACTGTATACTGGACCAGCTATATACGGTTGAAATGACAATAAAAGCTCCTTGACTTGACTTAACTTGACTTGACTTGACAAGGCAGGGAATGCCCTGGACAGGACGCAGGTACATCACAAGTCTCAAACGCACACACTCATTCACACACTAATGACAATTTAGTGATGCCAGTCAGACTACTACACATGTCTTTGGACTGGGAAAGGAAACCGTTGAAGCACAGGAAGAACAAGCAATCATGACAAATGCAGAGCGTTGTAGACAAACCTTCACTAATCCAAGGTGCCTCATCTGAACTAATAATAATGAAACACAAGACACAAACGACTTGTGTCACAAAAGACTTGTTCTTAGCTTCGGACCAAGACTGTATGACACTATTAGTTCTACTTGACCTTAGTGCTGCATTCGACACTATAGATCACAACATTCTTCTAGATCGTTTACAAAATTACACAGGTATTCATGGACAGGCTTTAAGTTGGTTTAGATCCTACCTGTCTGACCGATACCATTTTGTTGAATTAAATGGTGAATCCTCCAGTTTATTACCAATTAATTATGGGGTCCCTCAAGGATCAGTTCTAGGACCCCTGCTTTTCTCGATATACATGCTTCCCTTAGGGAACATTATTAGAAGACATGGGATTAATTTCCACTGTTATGCTGACGATACACAGTTATATATCTCATCAAAACCAGATGAAATAGCCACAGTGTCCAAATTAACTCAATGCCTTAGAGAGATAAAAGACTGGATGAGCTGCAACTTTCTATTGTTAAACTCCGATAAGACAGAAATACTACTCATAGGTCCAAAAACCAGTGCACAGAAACTCTCACAATTTAACTTCCATTTAGAGGGATGTACTGTTACTAGTAGCTCGACAGTGAAAGACCTCGGTGTTATATTAGACAGTAACTTGTCTCTTGAAAATTATATCGCCCATACCACAAAAACAGCCTTCTTCCACCTTAGAAACATTGCCAAGCTGAGAAACATCCTGTCTGTATCTGATGCTGAGAAGCTAGTTCGTGCCTTCATGACCTCTAGACTGGACTATTGTAATGCATTACAAGGTGGTTGTCCTGCATCTCTAATAAACAGGTTACAGTTACTCCAAAATGCAGCTGCCAGAGTTCTCACTAGGACAAGAAAGTATGATCATATAACCCCAATTTTATCATCTCTACACTGGCTACCTGTTAAGTTTAGAATTGATTACAAACTGCTGCTACTTACATACAAGGCTCTTAATGGTTTAGCTCCCATGTATCTAACAACTAACTAGTCCTCTAACACGTTACAATCCTTCACGCTCTCTGAGATCACAAAACTCAGGACTTCTGGTAGTTCCCAGAATATCTAAGTCTACTAAAGGTGGTAGAGCGTTTTCTTATTTAGCTCCCAAACTTTGGAATAGTCTTCCTGATAGTGTTCGGGGCTCAGACACACTTTCCCAGTTCAAAAGCAGATTAAAAACTCACCTCTTTAGTCAGGCATACACACACACATAATACATCCCATAAAATTATGCACCAGTACATCAGACTTGCACATTTTTATGAACAGCAGATATGTTAATCCCTCTACACTGCTTTTCTCTTTCACACCCATCCCGAGGCATCCAGACATTATACCAGCTCCGATCATCTTCCGTGCAATGAAGATTTTGGACCTCCACTGAGATGAGGCTGACTCTGAGTATCCTGAGACATCTACAGATCTACCAGCTCCAGTTAGACTCTATGATACCAAGAATAGATCTGAACTCCATGTGACCTTTACACCAATTCAACATTTGTTAGACTGTATATTTGTAATCACACCCTCTAGTGTCACCCATATGAGCATGGGTTCCTCTTTGAGCCTGGTTCCTCTCAAGGTTTCTTCCTTTACCAATTTAAGGGAGTTTTTTTCCTTGCCACTGCTGCCTGAGTCACCTCAGACTTTCTCATTGGGGATAAATACATATACATACATACATACTGTATATCTTGAATTTTTACTATATTAATTCTCTATATTTCTCTTTATGTTTACCTTCTGTTCTATGTTTATGTTCTGTAAAGCTGCTTTGAGACAAAGCCCATTGTAAAAAGCACTATACAAATAAACTTGAATTGAAAAATTGAATAAATTGAGTAACTTGTCTGAATTAAACTAAGATAATGATCATACATATGGAATGGAGTGTGGCAACAAAGACACACTCACTGATTTACATAGAGATTGCTAAGGTGCAAAATGATGATACTACAGACATTACTTAACAGTCATACTGTCAGGAAATAGTATTTGGTTCAACTATTACTATAACTAAATATGACTGCTTCTTATTATTTCTGATACTGTTACATGTTATCCACAGATAGTAAGCAAACCGTTTAAAGGGTTTTGTAAAAAAAAACATTTTAAAGAGGTCTATGAGAACAATGTAAAAAAAACATTTTTAGGATTATACTAGGTACTTTGGTACTTTCCACTTCATTTCTTGCCTTGTGCTACTAAAATATGCTTTAAATCCACTATGACCCTGACTAGGCTAAAGCAATTACTGATAATGAATGACTAGAATGCCTGTAAGGGAAATCTCAAATGTGTAACAAGATGCAAAGCAAATCAAAATAGCATACATAGTGTAAGGAGTTCTAAAATAACCTTGGCTAGCAGATGATAATATATGTCATATGCAAGCCCATGGCTATTTAAAAGAAATGTTTATGAATTATCTTCTGTACACAAGGCCACATAGTTTATGATAGTAAATGTTTGTAAGAAGATCTACTTTCATATCTTTGCAACTCTGAGTTTCTTAAATGCTTTTGGTAAATAAAAAGTGAAGGAAAAAATTGTTTAACTGTTTACAATTAAGTAATTAATTAATCGATTAATTAAGTAATTAATCAATTAGTCGATTAATTGATTAATTGGTTAATCAATTAATAATTAGCAATAGATTGTATGGAATGTGACTAAATTACAAAAATGTATTAGCAAAGACGCGTTAATGCAATACTTGAAATCATTTTAACTGCAGAGTGTCAGAGCCAATAAATTAAATAACACCTTTTGAATTCTAGTGTCAAACGTATTATGAGACACGTTTATACGTTACTCCGCCAAGGAAAGAGAAAAGTCTAAGGATTCTGTTGCTCATGCCACAATACGTTTAAATGGATGTAAACCACTTGCAATGCGTTTTTTATGATAAAAAGTCATCCAGATTTCCATAGTGTGTATGACTGAACATTATGTGCGGTGTAAAGTGGTACTGTGCTTCTTTAGCATTGTTATGAACACAATTCATAATGCATAGTACAATTTGCTATTAGATGTATTTTATATAAAACATACATGGTGGTATTATGGCATTTTAAATTTGACATTCAGGTGTTTTTATAGCTCATTTTAGATATGGCGTCATACAAAGTGTTACAGAAACATTTCATTTATCAGTGGATTTATAAACGCAAAGCTCCAGGCACAAACCCAAATGGCTCTTAGATAGCGAACAGGTGCGTACTTGTGCGTATGTGTGTGTATGTGTGTGTGTGTGTATATGTGTGTGTGTGTGTGTGTGTGTGTGTGTGTGTGTGTGTGTGTGTGTGTGTGTGTGTGTGTGTGTGTGTGTGTGTGTGTGCTTAACCTTTTTCTTTTTCACCTAATGGCATGTCAAATGAGCAGGTGCTTTGTATAATTCATCTTGATTCCATATTTAATGTAGAGTAGGAGCACATTTTTCAGTAGAAGGCTTTTTTCTTTTTTTTTGGAAAGTTCTAGTGCTCTATAAACAGGATTAACTTCATGGCACGCAGCTGCTCTCCTAGGGAGCACTTACACAGCAGGAAAAGACTACAGCTTTTCTTTCCTCTCACTTCTCTCATTTTCTTCATTTCAAATCTGTTAAACATATAATAAAGCAATCATTAAGATGTAGATGTGGAACAACAAATTATGGTGGCTTTATATATCTCTCTCTAAACTGATGACTCAAATCTTTTCCTGTAAATATCTACCTTCTAACAAGGCTACACTGGAGTGAATAAAGTTATATTTAAAATGGCTTGTCTCATGGGGTTTGTTGAACACCAGCAGAATCGCCAGTTATGCGTTTTATCTCCCTCGAGTCAGCTTTAGGTCAGCATTATTTACTCTAACAAACAGAACAGTATGCATACATAAAAACAAGCTATGAGAATGAAAGCAAACAGATACACAATAATTACAATGCCTGCTTACATTGGCTCTTCATAATTAGCATGGGATTTCATACAGCATGCTAATTTCAGCTGTGAGTGTGAATCATCACGGAGGGGGATTTATGATTGGATATCAGAGGCACTTATTCCCTTTGCTCTTTATTAAGAAGGTGAATAAAGATGGCTGACGATCGTACTTAAAATTGTAATAAATTGTTGTGCTGTGATAATGAGTGTTATCAGCTATTGTCATTAAACCACAGTCTAACATGGTTTCTGTCTAATCATGTCATTCATTAAGATTGAAGCTTCTTCTGGAATCTGGGCTATTCCAAAAAAACAAACATACAGAATTGTTAGTCTACATCTTAACCCTGGAACGAGAAGCAACAGGCAATGATATTAAACAGACCCTCGATACACTCCATTTATAGTTGTGCATTTTGGTTCTAATAAAGCCTGAGAACTCTGAGGTTAGGTTGTTAGTTCCTGAGGTGACCCGGCACACAGCCTCTGAGTCATCACTTTAATGACGCAACCTAAAGTGCATGCAGCGTTCGCTATTAGGAATAAACTTCATTAGGTTCTCTATTTACCTTACCTAACCATTTAATAAACTAATTAAGACACATGTTATCATTAAACTCAATCTTCTTTGCTCTATCTGCTGCATTTTATATTAAATGTCACAATGAACCCACAGTTTGGAGCTGTTTGCTGAGGCAGAAAGAGACTCAGGTGTCTGTAGATGAGGTCTTCAGAGATATTTTGCATTTGACCGCAATAACCCCAGCTTGGACTGGAACTAATTCCACCTCAGAGAAGACATCTCTAAAGTGTTTGATAGTCTCACATATGAGAAGTAAGCAGTGGGAAAACACTCATAACTAATGAGACCAAATGTATAACCTAATGTACCTAATGACCTAATGCCATACATGGACACCGCCCAGTGTGGGAAATCCCCTCTAAGCTCAAAGCAAAATTTAAAAGTCCAAAAATATAATATTTTATCAGATTGTTGTAATATTCTATTAGATAATTCGTTCATTCCATTTACTACCGCTTATCTGAACTTCTCGGGTCACGGGGAGCCTGTGCGTCATCACAGGCGTCATCGGGCATCAAGGCAGGATACACCCTGGACGAAGTGCCAACCCATCACAGGGCGCACACACACTCTCATTCACTCACACACTACGGACAATTTTTACAGAGATGCCAATCAAACTACCATGCATGTCGTTGGACTGGGGGAGGAAACCGGAGTACTCGGAGGAAAACCCCGAGGCACAGGGAGAACATGCAAACTCCACACACACAAGGCAGAGGCGGGAATCGACCCCCCCAACCCAGGAGTTGTGAGGTGAACGTGCTAACCACTAAGCCATCGTGCCTCCTTCTATTATATAATGATTAATAAAAAAGTTTAATACACCAAAGCAATTAATTAATGATCATTTTATAACTTTCCTCCAATAATTCAGCGAGTGCTGTATATTCACAGCACTCGCTGAATTACATTCTTTAAAAGTCTTTAGTTGGATTAACCAGTATATACAGTATATCTTACTAAATCTGATTTTGGTAGCATTGTCTGATCTCTGATGACAAACAAAGTGTATTGTTAGTGGTAGGTTATTCATTAAGGCAGGTAGATAAAAAGTACCATCCAGCATGCCTGCAGCAAAATGCAGAACCTCTTGCTTTTGCTTTTTTCACTTTTATTTTTGATTTTTTTCATATTATTTCTTATAAACAGGAAGAGCACCAGTCCACAAGTCACATGAACTCAGTCCCCTGGTGCCAGTTCCCTGAAGCCAAAAACTTTCTCACGGTTAGCACTGCTTTATCCCTGCATATCCTTTCCTTTGCTGCACTCTCACTAAGTACTTGGATTGTAAATAAACACCCCCCGACCCTGAATGTCACATCTTAGTGTTTGCTGTACTGCTTCCTGTCATGCCTGTTTTTAAATATTTTTATAGCTGCTAAGGGTGTAAATGGGATTGAGGTAATTAAAGAGGCTCCCCTCTGCTCGTCAGTCAAGGCAAAGCTTAAAAGTACTTTACCTTGGTAAAAGCCAGACCCCCTATGGAAATGTCAGCATGATGGATTTAAGTGAAGGTCAAATAATGAGAGTGCTGCTAAAGCCTGAACTTGCCTCTGAATTATAGTCAGGAAGCAAAAGCACTTTACTGAGAACTACCCAATGCAGAAGAAAAAAATGCGTAGTGGTCAGCATTCTGTGGCACTACAAGGAGACAGAGACAGAGACTAATGTCTAGACTGGTTCAACTAATGTCATCTTTCTGCTGGGTCGAAAAAGAAAAAAAACTAATGTGATTGATGTCTCAGTAAGTCACCTGTATTCTTGGCCTTCAAGATGTATTTGAATCTATTATATAATTAGATTTAATACTAAACTAAACTACATATAATATGAAAGAAATACACTTTGTGTTGTGTAAAAAACTGTTCCACTTTCTCTGCAACTAGTATGCTGAGTGTATATGTGTGGCAACCTGGAAAAAGTCTTCACATGGCAAATTTTGTAACATTTTCCATTACATATGTTTGTCTTCCCTGAACTGATATAGCATGTCCATGCTGACTGTAGTGTAGAGAAATTTTGCCAGCCGGGATTTGCTTACAAACTGAATTGATTAACCGTATGTCTGTCAATTTATTGTTTGAGGAAATGACACTTAGCAAGGATTAACACTTAACACGGCGTTTACAAATGCATTTGTTAAACTGGCCACCTACCCAACATGACCAAAGGCAAGATTAAAAAGTCAGTACAAAATAATTCCATGTCGGTTTGGTGTAATATATTTAGAGTTGGTTGTGCGGTGGTGCAGCATGTAGTGTTGCTCTTCACACTTCCTATCTTCCTTTTTTTTTTTTTCAATATAAAATTTATAAAATTAGTATAGTCCGAAGCATCAAATTTAATCTGCACAATGTCAAGGAATAAAATATAATTGGATAGAAAATTTATAAAAATTACATTGCCAAAAAACTTAAATGACTTAAAGAAGTGATACAATTTATGGAAATAACATTGCTGAAGCTCACAAACATGATATTTGGGTATATCTACTAGCACTGCTCGACTGCTTACACTATCTCTCAGGGTAAAAGGTAGGTATACAGCAAGTTCTGGTACTGAGGTGGTGTATCGCACTTCCCCTAGATGACCGAACGGCTGAGTTCCTGGCTGTCTTCAAATGACGGGGGAAGATCTACCTCTTCTTGAAACATTTAAATTATCCCTTATTTTCCCTGTTTTATGTGTATATTAAAAAAAAAACCCTGAACAGAGTTTTAGGTTGATGGTATCCTAATTCTGTAACCTAGTGAACCAGTGTTAATGTATTGATCGATAGAGACTTAAAAGCACTTTTGTACGTAGCTCTGGATAAGAGAGTCTAATGACGTAAATGTAACCAGAGTTCCAAGAATTCAATGTTTCTATTAATAAAATACTCCAAGAATGACACTCAACTGGGTCAATACAGGGTCAAACCATTATTAATAATGTTACACCTTTTTCTGCTAGCCAGAATAAAGCCACAGCAACATCCTATGGGCTTTCCTGGACCTTCACTTCTATATATATATATAAAATACGTTGCTTCATGAAGTGTAATAGTCAAGTTAATTAATCACAGGGATTTTTCCACCTGCCTTGACAAAATCTTGATTGATGAGTGAACAGCAAAGTACAATAAATTTGATCCCTTGTTCTCTCAATGTAAAGGGCAAAGCTTATGTACAATATGCAGTATATGTATGTCACTGAGACAGACCATTTTGTCTGGTGCAGGGTGCAAAAAGAAACTATAGTTACTCATGTCTTTACAGCTAGCAGTTAGGGGATTCGTTTGAAAAGTTGTTAACATTTAATTAGCAGTCAGGCCTATGGAGGATACATCGGTGCACTGGTTCCAGAAAATTCACAGTTAAAGGAAAAGACATTATACCTTTCAAAGTTACTAAATCCCATGAAATGACAGGATAATAAGAAAATTGCTGAAACATCTGTCGGCACAGAAATATTCAGAAATACTCAGAGGGGAAAGGACATTTTTTTAAATAATGGCACAAAGGTTGTCTGTAATAGTATTTACAATACAGAATTGTTTGCCGAAGAATATTTTTTAATCTTATGATGGATTACTGTGAGTAAGAGTGCTCAAACCAAACATTGGGTTGGGTAAGTAGTAGCTAGTTTTCCAACAAAAGTGAGCTACTTTGACTTCCATCTGCAGGTAGGTAGGTTTTCTAACTCACACAATATATTAGTAATACACAATAAACTACATTTTCTGGAACCATATATATATATATTTTAAAATATTAAACAATAAATATGCAGAGTCTAGGGCTATATATGTATGTATACATGTAAGGGCTATGATTAAAACAAACAGTGCAAAATAGCGTTTGAATTTTAAAAAATGTAGTACAGGCTTATAAAATAGAACTGGAAAAAGTGCCCAGATAAAAAGTTGCATCCACCAGAGCAATGTCAATTGTTATGCGCCTGGATGATTGTAGCATAAAGCCGGGTTTTGGCTAGTGTGCACAAAAGACATAAGGAGCTATATTGATTGATAGTGTGGACAGGAATTCGTTATTGCATTTGTTGTGGCAAAAGGTCAAAGGACGTCAATGACTTTATTGGTGTGTCAATAGAAGTAAGAACCAAACACTGTATAAAATATTTGCGTGTATTTCATTTGTGCTTCATGTTAAAGATTAAAATCTAAACTGCAGTGTTGTGACCAGACAGATGTGGCACTACATATCTGTCATCTAGATGAATTTGTTTTGAATCAGATGTTATGTATGTTGTGTTTTCATCATTTAAAATAAATACATCAACTTTAAAAGTTTAAAAAATCCTATCCTTCATGAATTCCAGATCGGCTGTTATTAACAAGAACTATTAGGTGCTGTGTTGTTTTTGATGATCCTTGTTGTTTAACTTATCGGGGCAGGTTGAATTCAACACTAATATTTATATATTTATTATAAAACTATTATTATTAAAGTAATTTACATACAGTAATTCTAGCCTGGGCTGAGAGACTGACCATGAATAAAATATCATATGGATTGGATCCCATTATTTGATAACATCCTAACACTGCTGCCTAACCTGAATTAGGCTTATAACTGCAAGTTACTCCTAGGGGAATGATAAATGGCGTATGGCTGTGATAATGAAAAAAGCAGAAATTAATCCACATACAGTAAGAACACTGAATCTCCAAATTGAAACTATACTAATGAAGTTTTTCTTACTTATACTAAAATACACTAATATATAATATACTTTAGTAGGCCAATCATCCTGAGCTCTAATGTGCAAGGGTCTAACTAGCTGAAATCCATATCAGTGTTAAACAATGAGCAGCCCTTAGGCCAGCACAGAACCGGCTCTGTCACAATGAGTTTCCCTTCTCCTTTTGATGAATTTCTTTTGCTCCAGATTGAAAAAGCCCTCTGAGAGTACTCCTGTTCACTTACAGTTAAGTGAAAATAAAAATCAGCAAGAATGCTTCAAAATGATTTTTCATTGTACTAACAGAGCCAAATCACCTTTCAAATGTTAAAGAAGGTGAGCACTGATACAGGCAATGTACTGAATTGCAGTCCACTATTTAGAGCAGGGAACACAAGTGTGTCTCCTATTACAAGAGGCATTATTTATTTGTGAATGAAATGCAGAATAGAGAAATACAATGCAACAGAGCAAGCGGGAATTACTGTGACACAAGTGGAAACAAACCCAGCATAGTTAGCCAGCATTTGTTTTCATTAATGCAAAGTGAAGAATTATTCAAATGTCCTTTTGACTATGACTATGCTGTGACTTACAGTATCTTTGACCTAATTCGTGAGAGAAAATGGCAATATACTAGGATTTTTTCCAGGAAAAGGCACTACTGAACTAATACTGAGTTGCATTTCATATGTTTGATTGTGTGACTTTCTCTTATTTTATATCCATCCCATCCCATCCCATCCCATCCCAGCTAATAGCCTAATACATACTACAGTATATACTAGAATAAAATATGTTTTATAATATCAGATACTTTACATTTTGAAATTGTGCAGCTTTACATCTGCATATCTGAAATTCTTTGCCCTAAACGGTAATGTTTGGATCTTTTCAAAAAATCTTTCAATTTCAAGTTAGAACAAATAGAAATACTTTACTTAACTCACACCTGGTTGCATAAAAGTGCACAATCCTTTATAATAGTGTATCTCACTGTGCTCAGAGTAATCAATTACATTCAAACTCTAAATTATAATTTAATTATTGTATAGTAATTATTATACACCTTTTATCATCTGTGATTCTGATCAAATAAAGATCAGCTATCTCTGTTCTGTTTTGCCACCTTTGTGGTTTGGTTAAGAATGTAACATATGTTTGCTGCAAAAACAAGACAACTTCTCAACCGAAAAAAGAAAAAAGCATGGTGGTGGCAGCATCATTCAATGGGCCTGCTTCCTATCAGCTGGGACTATGACGCTAGTTACAAGCAAAATATGCTTCAACAAAGTAACACCAGGTTGATTTTATTTTCTTTCCTTTTTTTTATTGTTTCCACCTAAAACCTTTCTATTTGTATTAAACTTGTATTAGTGTATTGTTATATCCCATTAAAGGTGATGTTTTTATCAGATTTGATTTATATTGGTTTCATTAATTACATTGAACAAACTGCAAATTTAACATGGTGCGCAGACAGTATATATATATATATATATATATATATATATATATATATATATATATATATATATATATATATATATATATATATATATATATATATATAAAGATAATCAAATACATGAGAATGAAAAAATTGAGAATAAACAGATAATGTTTTCTGAATAGATTCAAATACATATAGAATTAAAACTTGTTTTTCTGAGAAAGACACAGAGGACATGCAGCTGAGACAAGATGATCAGTACTGAAGTTCTGCAGATCACAAAGTTTTAGTTTCATGCAGGTGAGAGTAACCAGGTTTATTATGTGATTATATTAACATTCATTCTGAATGGTCAGTGTTGCATTGCTTTAAAACTGGCTAGTTTGTTCACATTTTGGGAAATTATACAAACTAGGTGCAAAATTGTATGAAAGTTAGCTTCCTACCTCTGCATCCCCATACTGGGAGATCACACTAACCAAGCATGTAAACTTCCCCACCTCTTCCATCTGCTTTGTTATACCCATGGTGTTCACGTCAACATTTCAGCACTGGTCCTGGGGCCAACCCTGTTTGCTTCTCTTTCTAGGTCAATTTGCAGTTTCTTCTCAAGGTACAGAGGTACAAGATGAATGGTGATGAAGACCAGTATGCCATAAGGTTGAAGGATCTGCCAGAAGGATTTTTGATGGATCTTGCTGAATGTTTTTTAACGAATAAAGTTAATGGTCACCAGTTTTTGTTATTCAGTTCACTGTTCCATGATTTTTCAGAGAATGAAGACTTGTGCCTCTTTGCCTCATTCACCCTTCACAACAACCATTTCTTCTTGTCCATCCAATAGCTTTTTTTCACAAGCCAATCCAACTCTACATATCTTTGACTCATCGTGTACAATTCTTCTGCACTCTTCACCTGCTACCATTTCAGCTTCACAAACATCCTCTTATCGATCAGATTCTGTGATCAGACTTGGATCCACTTCTCTTTCTGTCACCCTTGGTGTCTCCCAGTGATGTTCATGGCACAAGCCAAGAAAGCATCTCTGATGTTAGTCTTCCCCACTGCAAACTTTTTTTTTGATGTGAGCTGCCTTTGGTTTTGCAGTTTAAGCTTTAGGTCTGCAATCTGTTGATCCCTCTTCCATCACTATAAACTATCATGATTTCCTCTGACACCATCATATGTTTTAGATCTAATCCTCTGCCATGATAACCAGATTTTTTCATCTTCTTTCTGTTCCCGTGTAAAAGTTGCTTTTTTACCAAGATGGGTTGTTAACCCGACACCCAATTCTCCTCCTTTCTCATCTGGTCTTGGGACTGACAATGACTAAGTTCTCACAGAAGCTAAAATAATGTATTATTTTATTACACCAAAAAAGACAAGAAGATATCTGAAACATGTAAAGTTCCAGGAGAGCATTATTATATCAAACCATTAAAATTTATTGTATAGCAGAAAACCTACCTGGGCATAACAGAAATAGCCAAATTTCCTCAAAAAGAATTCACTTCCCTAACCCAAGGACCTGTGGTATGTATTCTAAGTCACATCTTATGACATCTTCAGGCTCAAGCATGGATATGGGTCAGTCCTGCTGTGTGGTTTCTTTTCTTGCTACAGGAACTGGAAGACTTGGACTACTGTCCTCACTGATTCTATGAAATACCAGGTTATTTAGGAGAAGACAGATTCCTTACATCATTGTCCTTTCCAGCAAGACAATGCTACACATAAATTGAAGTCCACCAAGGTTTTCCTCTGATTTCTTTTATGCCCATTATTGACCAACTCAGTCCCCAGCTAAAAACCAATGAACTCAGGAACAATAATACATTGAAAGCATGTACACGAGGAATGCATGAGGAATGAGAAAACATATCTGAAGTAAAAGTTTACACTAAATGTAAAACATGTATTGAAGGTTGTTGAAGCATAAAGGAAGTTGCGCAAAATGCTAACATTGTGAGTTCTTAGTAATAAACACATCATTACATTCTTTAAATTACTTGAATATGTTGTTATAAATATTCTTTTGACTGTTTACTAAATATTTTATTGCTATATTTGCATTACATTATCATCAGACTGTTTATGACTATGCATTTTATGGGAGTTAAACAATTTATAGTGCAACTGTACTTAAAGTACTAAAATGTCTACTGAGTAAAGCAATATGAGTGATTTTTGCAATAGACTGAACCTGGAATGCTAGCAGACAAGAGTTAATTGACAGCATGCCAATGGAAATCTAAGCTAAATTTTACTATAGCCAAGTAGTTATCTCATATAAATATGTCATATGATTGACAGACTAATATATCATAGTAATGACCAAATAAAAAAGGTAAAACTTAGTGATACGACATCTCCATGGATTGTATTGTTGTTGCTGCTGTTTGAAAGAAAATGTATAACAAAAAGATTGTTCTTAATATAATCATGTTCATTAAACCCTTTAACACATATTTATTTTAAATTACTGTCTAAGTAGCTTCACGGATTTTTGTATTTTTCTCTTTAAATAAAATCCACTTCAAACGTAACTAATCCTTTTGTTTTTACTTGAAAGATATAACTGTGTAGTGTAATCCTTTGTGTTACACAAGAGCCTGCAGCATGTTTTTAACATGTTTCTTTAGAACATTCTGCTTTAATGCCTTGCTGATGAAGGAGAAAATCTGTTACTTAGTGTTTGCTGCAGAGAGCTGCAGGAGCTCAGAATGAAGCAGCCAGAGAAATATGGCAGATCTGTCATCTCTGCAGCCTCCCTAAACCTCAGAGCGCATCAACCTGGCAGCCATTAACAACTGCCCGTTTAAGCGGCTGGGGAAAGTGAGAACACGGATGAAAGAGTGAAAAAGAGATGGATATGGAGGCCATTCCCAGCCTGGGGCCCCCTCATTCCTCCTCAGCCTTCCAGGCCATTAGTCCTCCTCCCTACATTTGGCTACCGCTCGGGTGTTTTATTTATTTCTAGTTTCGACGGAGACTGTATGTGCAGTAAAGAATATAAATATCCGCAGGCATGTACCACTGCCAATAAAACAGGCACATGAGATGGAGCAATGGCACTCAGTCACAGCAGCCTGTGAGGCTCATTCATTTGTTTGTAAAGGTGGCAATGGCATTGATGCACCACTGTGGAACAATAGCAGCTTTATAGCTGTAGATCTTTATGCACAGCCTTGTTTTTGAATAGCAGAAACAACCTGTAAAAGACGTACGCTATTTAAGTTATAGCACTACCAATAATGCAAGCCTTATACAACATGTCATGAGTAAAAGTTCAGAATTTAGCTGTACTAAGTCCATGCTAGTGGAACTTTTATTCTTGCATTACCCACAGATTTGGCTTAATCGAATTAGATGGCTGCCTGCTGGTGCTGCTATAATCGCAATAATTGTACGATAATTATATGACCATTATTGTAGCATCTGCTGTAGGGTACTGACCAAACTCATATCTTCAAAACGTGAACATGATCAGACTTTTCCAAGAATGAAAGGAAGGCTAAGTGCTCCCAGCAGGGGTTTGAGTGCTTTCCTCACCATTCAGCAAACTTCTAGCTGAGCACAGTGAGCTACCATATCATTATCTAACAGCACAGTCAGTAAATAATAAGCCACTGACACAATTTCTGTTGTGTTGGCTCTGTACCTCAACATATTGCTTTCAAATTGAAGATCATCTGTTAATTAAACAAAGTTTGCAGACAATAATTCCAGTAAATGTACTTTTAAAAATTTCCTTAAAAAAATGACATGACACACTTTACACAATGGCTGGTATCAAAGCACAAACTGGAAACTCACAGCACTATGGACTGAAAAAGTATTACAAGCCAAGAACATCATAGCATGTGACCAGCAGTGTGAATCCCTGCTGATTCCTGCTACACACTCTCACTCACACTGTGACTGTGACTGTGTTAAGAGCTATTACTCACAATAAATATAAAGAAAGAAAGACAATCAGTTTTGGATAGACCTCTGGTCATCCAAAGTTATCTGAAGACATTACATATTCTTTCTATTTACATATTCCCTTTTGTTTCGAGAATCAAAGCTATAAAAAAGATGGTGGAGCTTTTTTCCCAAACTTTATTCCTAATTTTAGATTATTGGGCTAATATATATTTGCTGCACCCAAACATATTGGCACGAGTGTTTTTACCACAAACCACAAAATACATCGGTAATCACAACGCAATTGCTTTCATGCATTTCCCTCCAGAATTCTTCTTGTCAGTAGAAATACATCAAATAAGATTATGCATCTAATTATTAACATATACACCTAATTTGATGCAGCAGTGCATTTCTTATTCAAGATAAAGCAATTTGTATTTAATGATACCATTCTGTTCCTAGATATGCAGTTTGTGTAGACATAGTGCCCAAGCCAGGCACTACCAGGGAAACCATAGCAACCATCACTGCCAACTGTCCCAAAGGAAATTTTGTTTGCTCAAAGATTTCACTTTGATACTTCACGAGTAATAGTAATTCTGATTTGTTTAATTTAGGCATCATCTGTGAATTAAAACATTACATATACCTTACAGGATGACATGAAATTTAATTTTTCTGAGCATATTAAAGTAATTGCCTCATTTTGTTGTTAAAGTTGTAAACAAAAGGGTTAAAATACTACAACCAAACAAAACAAAGCAAAAAAAAAACAGATTCTCATATGAAAGTGTGGTGGAAGTTGTTATGTATATAGGCTGCATTAATGGTGAGTGCATCACTGTTAATTGACCTGACACGCAGCGCTGAAGAGGAATTGGTTAAGTGCTGTGGATGTGTGAGGATGAGAGAAGGAATAGAGACAGATGAGGGAGCACTCACTCACCCACTAAACTCAAGTCTCAGAGGTGCAGTGGTTTTAAGAGGCTCATCTTATTGACTTCATAAAAAAAAAAGTGGTGAAATTAAATGCATTGGGGCATGTCTGCTTAAATATATTTAACAGACTGTAAAAGATTTCTTGTAAGTATTGGAGTTTTTGAAAGAAATTATTTCAAACGTTTCATGCAAGTAAGGTCAATGCTATGAAATAGAATAGGTGTCAGTGAAATGTTTCTTTATCGAGAGTTCCTGTTAGTAAAATGTGCTTCTCTTAATCAACAAATACAGCAATTCTTAAAAATTACAAGGTATTAAGTTTTTAATTATTGTTTTTAATACAAGAAACCAAAAAAGCCTCTTAACAAGAGCCTACATTAACCAATATCTAGTCCGTCCATGCAGACAACCATTGCTTTGTTGTACATGTTTACAATTTATAATGATATAATTAGTACAATATTAGTTGATTATAATTAAGGAACATGCTGTAATTTCCCTGAAGCACATTAAATATGTTCATATTGAGTGAAGAATTTAGTGATATTATTACTGCCAATTTTTTGCTGTTAGCTACTAAAAACAAAAGAGCAAAATAAAGCTTAATATCCATTTTCAGTGAATGAAATCCAGTGTAGAAGTTACGGGGAAACAAAGGTTAGGCTCTAAGATCCAGAATGCAATGCAGCTACAGTATGTGACACTATTGCATAGGCTTAGCTGGGTGAGTGTTAATGACACTATTAACATGAATGTTATCAACCAATATAGTAAATTATACTAATTAACATCAGGGATTTAATATAAAGCAATAGCAATGAATTTTAGATTGAACTTTACTTGTATGATATCCCTGTTTTGCTGCTAGCTACTGTTAGCATCTTACTTGTGATTAGACAAAGTTTTGGAAATAGTCTGTAAACCTGCACTATTAAATATTCTCAGACTCTCACCCTAACTGTGTGTACAGTGCATATTTGTCCCTTTATAAAAAAAACAAATAAATAAAATC
The DNA here is from genome assembly GCF_022655615.1 of Tachysurus fulvidraco. Lineage (NCBI taxonomy): Eukaryota > Metazoa > Chordata > Actinopteri > Siluriformes > Bagridae > Tachysurus > Tachysurus fulvidraco. The sequence continues at coordinate 11,453,299 of NC_062536.1, forward strand.
TAATGAACTCATACTGAAACCCAAATATGAGGAAGCCAAGTGTGTAAAATCACAGAGCAGAAATTCTATTATTCCTGTTTAATCAGATTTTGCCCCATTTTCTTCATCACAGCAAACCATTTTGCTATAATAAAGGTATCATGGCATAAACAAAACAATATATATTTGTAGATACAGTGGATACATTTGAATGTGGAACAAATACAGGATTAGTTGGTGAAACTCTATGTGACAGTTAAAGTAGATCTATTTTCTACTCAGATAACATCAGTCTGGCCATCTAGACGCATTACAAATGAGTCCTCCATCTGGATCCCACTGCTCTAACTCTGTTTAAGAATATATATCTCTAAAATTGCATGCTGTCACATCAAATAATGAAACAAATGCCAGGGGTGATTATGAATGAATAAAACCAACTGCTGCACAGAAGTCTCCAAAATGAGATTCACGGCTCATCAATAGAATAGTAATATCTTGTAATTTATAGACATTTTTTGTATATAAAATGATTTGAAATTTACCAACCTGAAACACATCTAAATCTTTAACAACAGATTTCTTCAGAAGAGGAAGGCTGTGCTGTGTGTAATGTAATGACAATGACCTTAATCCCTTACATGCTGGGAGGAGTCAGAGTGACAGGTTCAAGAAACATAACCAGATCTACAACCTGTGAAAAATTACGAAGCAACTTCCTGTTTAAATGGAGAAAATTTAAAGCAGGTAAAGGACCGAATTATTGTACATATTTTAATTTGAGCCCTTAGCTCGTGTCTTCATGAAGCACCATGGTCCTAGAGGAATGTTGTTTCATTTCACTATGTACTGCATCAGCTATGTATGGTCTAATTGTCAATAAAGTATTCCCTAATATTAATATTGTTCATCTGTATTTTACAATTCATCTATTCTTTCTTCCATGATCAATCTGAGCCTGGAAAAACTTTCTGAGTTGTGCCTGTACTGAAAACTGCACAGACTGGTGGCAATAACAGCACACCTTATTGGCCTGGAAAGGTGCCTCCTTGTCCACCTTAGACCCTTGGTCAGCCCAGCAACTGACCCTATTTAGCTCATCTTCCAGCCACATATTATGGTGGATGAAAAAATGTATCAATAGTAACTGCACACAGGTGAATACTATGAGAAGCATAGACTAGACTACATATAGACTACAAACAAAACCACAGCTAAATCTCTTTCTTACAAATTAGCTATTACTTACTTAGTATCTTGTTCTTTGCAACTGACACCATGAAAATATAATTTTTTTACTGTTGTATTTTTACTATTGTTTACTATATTTATAATGTATTATTTGACAAACCAATGAGGATTTGAGATGCTGACAAAATATGGTCCACACCCAAAACATAGATACATAAAGATAGATAGATAGATACATAGAGATAGATAGATAGATACATAAAGATAGATAGATAGATACATAAAGATAGATAGATAGATACATAGAGATAGATAGACAGATAGAATCGAAAATAATGGACTCACAATGTCAAAACTATTTGGCAAATTTGGCCCACTCCCTCCTTCCTAAATTGCAAGCGCGCACGCACACACACACACACACACACACACACACACACACACACACACACACAAACACACACAAACACACACACACACACACACACACACACGTTTATACAAATTCTCATTCAGAAAATTAAGGCACAGTACCTTGCTCATTTAAGCACCTCCGGCCGTATTCCATACCAAGCTACATAAATCATTATAGCGGCAGAGCAGAGTGCAGATACTGTCCGTTACCTTTCTACATTCTACATTTCTACATCTCACCCTCAGAAAACCATTAATCATGTCTTTGCAGACAATCCTGTTGTTTTGTCCAATACAATGCAGACAGTTTAGCAACACATTAATCAATAAATGAGTCACAACACTATTGCTGCAAATATATATTCTGTTGAACTAATTCAATATTCATGTACAAACAGTGTGAGTACTGTATAATTGCCTGTTTGTACTTGCTCACAGGAGACTATAATCATGAAAAAAAAAATAGCACAAAGACAAATTAATTTGCCAAATTGTTTTATAATAGTGTTACAGTACCATACCATTTATCAAGATTGTAGGTCATACCGAACAGTAAACGTAGATTTTTATATTACAAAAAATCCAAATGTGTTAATTAATGGTTCCCAAGTCCTTATTCTTTGCTCAGAAGAAATCTTTTGTTACAGTGTGAGTGTATTGTTCCAGGGCAACGTGTTCTTGTCGCATTCATGTTCCCACAATTAACAATCAGCCTAATAACAGCATGTGACAGCACACAATTGAACAAGCACCTTGATTAGTAACCTTATACATCAGCCATCCTTCACCATCAATCACGTCCACAAATATGGCTGTGTAAGCAGTCAAGCAAACAAAACTAACAGTGCTAATGCTAATGAGTTCACAGGTTATTTTTGCTCACATTTTCAATTATAAATTGTGCGTCTTTTAATAACTTTGTTTTAATAGAGGCACACATTAATTGCATCACCCACCACCACTCTCGATTCGACCCAAAACCGTTCTGGGAATTAAACATAATGAAGAATCAATGGAGCAACATATTAAATGTAGATGTTTGTCACTATACACAGAGCTCAGAAGCCCCTGAATGCTAAAAGGCCTAGCACTCATAAACATACCACATCCTCCGGTTCACTGAGGAACCCAAACTAGACAGGCAGCAGTGAACAGATTAATTGCAAAATGGCCAGCCCACTCTGTTTCCTAAGCTTCATGGAGAGATAGAAGGTGGAAGATATGGAAAAGGGCACATGAGGAAGAAAAGTACTCTTAAAAAGCATAGTATTGAGGAGAAGCACCTTTGTACCACCAACTGCTCGAATGGCATACATATTTCATTGGATGAGAGAAAGGCTTTTTCGCTTATCTTGGGAAGCTATTCCCCGCATTGCATCCATCCAACAGCCTGTGACCGATCATATTAGTGTGTGCCTGGGCCTTCTTATTTCATGCACACACACCTCTGAAGTTCGAGGATTTGCTGCCTTTTAGTGGATGTGGCAAGGAAAATATAGGAGGATGTTTCCACCTCGGTGGGTGCATTCATCCAAATATTGTCTTTTTTTTTCAGTTATTTTTTTTGTATTTCCATCCAGCATACAGCACTAAGGGGCTTCTTTTTGACAGCAGGCACTGACACTTGTCTACCAAACTCTACCAACCCCTAAAACAATACAATTAGGTTGCTTTCACACTGTATCGAAGCCAGGTGAGCCTCCTACTTGCAGTGTGTTTAGACAGCTGACAAAACGATCAAACTGGAGTTTAGACCAAAACAACCGGTCTTTGAGCATCTGAACAAGGTTACGTTTGTTCCAAACTTTAGTACATATGTTCTGGATATTTGGACCAACATACAAAAAGTGAAAATAAATGCTTCTTCCTAATTTGGTTCCCCCCATCCTCATATGACAGCTCCCATTGGGGAGGATGAAGCCTAACACTTGCTTCCTCCAAGACAAGAAGCCAACCAGCAGCATCTTTTCAAACTGTCACAAGGCAGCATAACACACTCAGAGGAAAGAATTATGTACAATCTTCTGCACACTGTACATGAGCTCACATATACCTGATTGTCTAGTGTCACTGTGATTGACAGGCGAAAGGGTCAATGCCATCCTTCAGCCCAGCGAGTTGACACCTGGACAATGAGGCACAAGACTAATTTTGTGCAGTTATGTGCAGTGTGAAACCAAACCAAACCAAACAGCAAATGAAAGAATCAGCTTTTATCTGATTGAGACTCAGAAAACGAAAAGGTGTGAAATCTCCCATAAAGTCTGTATCTGATGAATCTGAATGGAAACAGTTGTTGCAAAACCTTTGTTTAAAGCCTTTGTAAATAATTCTTCAGAGACCTTATGTTTTATGAAGAAGATTTGTACAGAACCAAATATGGCACTGCTGTGAAGAACCATTTCCGAGTTCTTTAAAGCACCAGTACATATACAGTCCTCTAAAGATCTTGAGAATAAAAGGTTCTTTGTGCAACTTTAAAGGCTGATAAATCCTTTTTGGATCTAATCCTTTATTTTTAAGAGTGTAGTATATATGCAATTAGCACCTCTTTAGGACCGCCGTGCCGTGCACGGCACGGAAGACAAAGTGACCACTAGGGGATGAGCCAGAAACAAGCCTCATTGCAGCTTTAAAGCATTAAATCCTCTAAAACACAAAAAAACCTATTTACCTAGTAAAGTTTATACTCTCAAGATTTTCTTAAGCCCACACACAAAGCATAATATGATTCATAGCCGCCATACTATTGAAAACAGAAAATTATGGAGAAAACTGACCTAGGTGGCGCTAGACCAGTTTTTCCCTTACCTTTAGACGCTTCCCTTTCTTCACTGGGGTAATATATTCCAAAACAAATATTCCACAAAAATCCCCACAGGTCCAAGGAACTGGAATCTGTAAGCCTTTTAATCCAAAACTCTTTGGTCGCCTCGCAAATATTCTTTCTTGTTTTTCGGCTCTAACTTCTGATTGGGGTTTCAAAAATTCTAAATTTACGTCATATTTATAGCCCAGGGCCTAACGAATCAAACAAGCCCTCACTTGAGCCAATCGGCGCTTGTATTGCAGTGATAGACGGCTGAGAAGCCAATGATGTCATGACAACATTTTTGGGAACCCGCCCTTGACTGACAATTACTCCTTCTAATAGCAATGAAATGGGCCGGGACCTCTACAGCTCTTTAGCCAATAAGGAGACGATTCCAACGGTATGCATCATCCCACATCTCCGCTGCCTGGATCTGCGTGAAACAGCTGCGCACAAGAATTATTGCTTAATTCTTGACCTTTTCACACTCTCACAGCTCAGGGTGTCAGGTTACAGGCCTGTTTTCACACCAGACTTGTAGACAGAGAGTCTCTGTGTGTTTTAGGCCTCTTAAACTGAGCAAGCAGTCTTTTAATTCAAATTTATACAGTAAACAAGTACACAAAAACACATGACCGGACGGACATGTCCGTAGAAAAATATTTTTATTGAAGCCATTTTTGGGTCTTTTGACTTGAATTTTTTTTTTGGTGAAAGCCAAGACATGTGGCTATGACCCTGTTGTTATTTGGTCCCTAACATGTTTCAGAGAAATAAGATTAATCAGTTTATCAGGTAAACAACCCAGGCGGAAATGAAAACCTTCCATTCTAGCCTCTGTAACTGCTCACCCCTGTGTGTCAAAGTATGTGGGAGCTGTACCACTTTTTGGTGGGTAGGTCATGTAGGCGAAAAACCTGCAAAAAGGGGGCGAGGTCCATGTTAAAATAAAGGTTAAATAAAGTTTTCCAGTTTTGTGAAAATAATAATAGCAATCCCACTGACATGGATTGAAAGATGGGTATTTGTGCAGTCAGTATTCATTTACACAAAACATGAATGCTTTCATAAATGATTTAGTAATCTTCTTTGCAAATGAAGCTGTAAATCTGTAGAATTTATCCTTGCATGCATGGAACTACTTATAAGAGGAATCATTTGTGTTAGCAGCATAGTAAAGAAACCATCAGATTGATAAGCATCATTTTTTAACCTGTTGCATGGACACCAAACACCAACCAAAAGAAAATGTGTAAATACAGTAAGAGGAATGACTTTTCATTGCATGCTTTCAGTTTGAATGTTTGAATGTATACAACAATATATGAAGAGTTTCAGTAGTATATCCTATCATGCCGCCTCATGGTAAACTTTATTTCCTGAGTGAATTTCTAGAAAGTTTTTAATTCATTCGCTGTATTCTCATATTTTGAAAGTTTCCTCGGTAGAGTGATAAAATTTTCCTTTGGCATAATCAAGTACACTACATGCGGTGTTTTGCGATTCTATGAGAAAATCCTAGAATATTACCAGCATGACACCATGTAACCTATAAATGTCTACTATATATGTTTCTGATTTTTATTTTTTTTTTGCAATTAGTGAAACAGCAAAACAAATGAAGGAATGTTTTAATGAGGTGTAAAAAATGGCTGCATTTCAAGAATCAGGGTGACCTTAAAGCAGGTTGCCTATTGTAACGTGTAATCATATTACATGCACTCGAGCAGCAAGAACTGGCATCATCTTTCTACCCACCAGAAATACTCAATCTGTTGAAGTAAAGCATACACAGTCTTGTTTACCTGAGCTAACCCCCTCCTGTTTTATTGCTGTGTTCTTTGTTTACCACTGCACATATGCACATGGTGATAAGCCTACATATTTAATTTCATTTTCCCATTATATCGGTGCACATATGCATATATCACTGTGTAAAGAAAAACTCACTGCATGGTGCAAGATACAGGAAAAGTATATAAAAAGTATATATAAAAAAGGCACAAAAAGAAGAAATTCATTTCTCTTTACCTACAATACAGGAGTTCATACCTGTGAGCTTGAAATAAGTTATTGAAACTCACAATCAGGAAATCTTGTGATAATTAAGTAACACTTCCACTACTGTTCTCTCTTGTCTCATGAACATCATGGCCATCATTTCCATCCAGTTTTCCACCACTGCAAGATAATAATCTCTCATATCTCTCACTTACAGCTGTTCTAAATGCATTTTGAGTGCTTTGACATCTGTATTTTAAATCCTATCCGAGTATAATCCTAACACAAAATGGCTTATAACGGGGTCTTGTGATGCACCATGAAACATTACAAGAGAGCTAATATCATCATGGTATTGTATTAACATTATCCAATTCACAATCTAATCACCTCCTTTCCCTCTCCTAATATTTGCAATATACCTAACAGTAGAATGGTTACAGAATGGTTATGTACATCATAGATACACTGTCTGGCCTTACCTTTTGCCTTTGTTTGTGAAAATTTATAAGAGCCCTAAACCCATAAGCAAACAATAACTTTGGCAGTGGGGTGTGTGCTTCTGGAAACGTGCTACTGAAACTCAGGGAGCACAGTGATAAAAAAACGTGTAAAAATAAAAGTGTAAGTCATTAAAATCAGTCTAATATAATATTAAATATAATATTATATTTAATCTTCTGTCTGAGGTGATTAACATGAGACGTGACAGAAAGTGTTAGCTCATTCTGGTGTATGTGACAAACATCCCAACAGCAGCCAGAGTTCTTTACATTATATAATTATAGTTATACAGTCACCAGTATTAGTTTCATTTCCACACTAATCGTTGCATATATCAAAGATATACTTTAGTCTTGTGTTATGAGAGTAAATAATACTTCAATGCAAATAAAATCCCTGCGTATGAGAAACAAACTGCATTTTATCCATACAGAATGTCAGCAACCAGCAATCATTAGTATGTTAAACAGTCTAAGTAACCGTCTTCCTGTAACATTCAAAATCCTCAATTATTCTTTACAACTTTTTCATTCTTAAACAAGCTGAGGCAAGAGATAATGTACCTCACTGCACTGGTGTGTATAGATGTGTGTACATGTGATATTCAGCCCCTGTTCTTGCGGTATATCCCTACTTTAAAAAAGCCATGGAATAAATGGGGGTCTGACACTCATCACTTACAGATGATAAGTGTGAAATTCGGCACCTTCACCTACCTGAAAGCACAGAGTGGAAGGTCAGACCGCACACGCGCTAAAGCCATTTCGAGGAGAAGCACAGCGGCACCACTGAGATGCCCCATTTCTAAGGAATCCACTTTACAAAAGAGGGAACGAGGAGAAGTGAAAAAATATCACCTATTGATACTGTGTAAATGCATTATTCACTTCTCGCTGCTGAGCTGTGACAAAAATGGATGATTTTTATTAAGAGCCCCAGCTTTCTATATGATGCTTCATACATCTCCTTTCTCAGTGAAGGCCAGTTGCAGAGAGCACATGGATAACAAGTGTAGAGTTATTTCAGTGTGAAACTGGAATTTGGGGCTCTTTGGGATTCCTGTCAGGTAAGACAAACTATTTCAGATCCAGAATCACTTTGTCTTGCTGCCATAGTTTGGAGATTTTTAGCAGGCCGAGTGCAAGGCACTTTATTTAAATTCATCAGCTGCTCAAAATTATAACACTGACTTATACAAGTCACTGTTTTGAGGAGATAAATATTGATCAGTCATCACAGTCTGTCTTGATTGTTGCTAAGAAAAAAAAGACGTAAATGTACTTCTCTGTACACCTCTCAGTCAAACTTGGTATATATCCTGAAAGAAAGAAAGAAAGAAAGAAAGAAAGAAAGAAAGAAAGAAAGAAAGAAAGAAAGAAAGAAAGAAAGAAAGAAAAAAAGAAAGAAAGAAAGAAAGATTTTCAAAGCTCAACAATTCAGGGGTTTGAATCCTGATACTCCGATCAACAACCCAGAGCCTTAACCGCTTGACCCCACTCTGCCTTAATAAAGAAACTAAACGGTGAGCAAAATACAAAAGATATATGTTAATATTATATGCATTTAATATCAGTTCATAAGCTACTGTACCTGTGGTCAAGTAACCATGCAATCCTCCTTTCCCCCTGTCAATACCTCTGAGAGTTTAGGTGCCCTAGCAAGTGTACAGCAGCTTCTTTACATATTGAAATCTTTTATGTGAATGCAGGGGAGGAAAGGAGAGTTTGACAACATGTAAACATTAATATCCTTTATATAATCAAATTATAGAAGTAGAGCGTATTATTTGGTATTTTAAACACTTGAGTCTTGTTTTAATAGGACAAGAAAGGTTTGGTGATCCAGGCTCCCATGAAGAACAGTTACAGTTCCAATTCTAAAGATTATTTTCTCCTCATGTGTTGAATAATGTTATAAAATGTTATAAAACAATCATGGGGAAAAAGCAACTTGGCTAAAAAGTTAAGGAATAAAAAAGGACATTGAAGTAAAAAAAAAAAAAATCCCCATGACTCTTTGGAAAGTAAACATTATTTAATAACCAGCATATAAATCCCATGTACCATAAAAGACAACATCTTCATCACCTACTTAATCCTAATCGAGTATAAATAGCACAAGCTTAAAATACTATGCGAATGAAATAGGGTTCTTGTAAACATATATGAACTTATGTAATAGCAGCAGTTTGATGAGGTATTGAAATGTGGTGTGCAAAACAGCAACTGTGTCAGTGTACAAGACAGCATGTGTAAAAACAGCATGGAAACAGGGTTGGAGTGGTGCTGTAGAATGGTGCATACTGTAGAAGGTTATAGAATGTAGAAAAATTCTTCCCGACTTATATGCAGATGCACAAGGAACAACAATACATACTTATACGTCAAATCCAATAAGAATCTTTGATACATAGGAATCTGTAAGCAATTAAGGAAGTTGTTATTGAAAGCACAGTGAAGAGCATATCATAGTTCCTGATCCTATAAATGCCAAAGCTAAAATTATTCTAATAATTTATATAAATTCTCTTATAAAATCTCTTACAAATAATCTGGACTTATATGTAGAGCATGATTTTAAAACAAATGGTTTAAATCACAGACTTAACATAGGACTGGGAAATTTGGAAAGCTGACTTCATTTCCAGCTTTTTTGTGGAAAAAAAATCTGTGAAAAATCAGCAAGCATGACCAGAAAATTATTCTGTCCTTTGAGAAAAAAAGTCTTTGAGGTCTTTCATAATTCACCATAATGATGTGTAATAAGCTGTATGACATTTAAAGCCCTTCATGACAAACTGCCATAAATCTAAATAATTTGAAAGGGCTAGTTGAAACAGACATCATAATGATGTATCATGTGAAACAAAATCAATTAGAAAAATGCAATCTACTGAAAAACCATATAGTACATGCATAATTTTGTCAATTCTCATATTTTTATAAAAATGTTGTAACTCAAAATGATAAAGTGACCACTTTAACTCAGATATTTCTTATGTTAAAAAGAATGTCACATGACTCACTCTTAGACATGTTTATTCTGTCAATTGTCATGAAACATTAATGTCCTGTATGTGTCATATAGTGTTATAAACACTGCCTTTAAAAAAAGTGTTCAAAAATGTGTAATATCTGCTATGGGGTAACCACCTACAAGAAATAGTACAGTTTGTGACCTCTATTTCTGAGTAAGAGTAGATTGAATGTGTAGTTTTTATTTGGAGTAGCTAGCTTTATACGTCTGGACTTCATATCAGAAGTGTTGTTCATTACCATCCTGCATCCAACATTTCATAGGTTATATTTCCAGCAGTTATTGTGAGATAAGAAAATTACATTTTCTTCTTTTCTACAGATTCCAACATTCCAATGATTCGCTCTTAACTGCTCCAATCCCTCTTACACAGCCAAGCCCAATGAGGCAGAGCCACACAGTCTGCACTCCGAGCCTTCTGGGATTACATCTGGGCTAATCAATAATGGCTTTCACTGACAGAACAGACTACAAGGTGGTGTAAATCTGAGGGGAAAAATGCTTTACAGTTTGCCAAGCATAAATAATCAACGGACAGATTTGGCTCCTGCAGACCTGCCCAGCTAATGGAGGAACTTATTTGCATTACATTATTTATCAGAGACCATCAAAAAAATCAACAGACTGCATCGCAGCAGGATGTATAAAGCACTGCATAAATACTACCAGCAGCCCCCAGCCTCACCAAATGCAGTCTTGGGCACCACAAAGCAAATCCAAACAGCAAGAGAAAATCAAACCCACCAGCTGAGGCATAGCATTTAGCCTCCAACTGCGCCTCTACCGCAGAAATCAGCCCCATTCTGCCCAGTGACGGCACTAAGGCACCTTCTAACCCCTGCGATGTGCCAGAGCCGCACACCTATTTGCCATCCTTCCAGCCGACCCACACCTAAACCAGCTGCAGCACAGACTGGCATTTCACAGAGTGCCAGCGCTAGCAGGCACTAACCGAACAGCCCATTTCCTCTCAAAGTGCTTAGAAAATAATAATTAACCTTAAAGCAGCATCTAAATGGCAGTTATAGTGTGTGTAGGGAAAGGCAAGTGCCTATATTAAAGACATTCTGGATACAACTCGGACAGCATAGTCACATATTAGATTTTAACAGTGTAGATCGGTGTGAACAGTGCTTTCCATAAATACAGATATAGATCTTTGGGTAGACATAGATCTTATCGCAGTTTCCTAACATAACACACTAAAATAAGCACTGGGAATAGAAAAACAAAGAGCAATTTTGCATGTCTTTAAAGAGGTGACATCGACACACACACCACTAAACTGCAAACCAACTCTCCTGTGAGTTTCTTCTCATTCTGTCATTTTCAAAGGAACAAAAACCCCTCAGTGCTCCATTTTAGTGGGAAACAAGTGTACACAACTTCAATAACCTTTACTTCATCTTCTGTCTTTCATCCTTGTTTAGCTTTATAGTGTCTGTACTTTGCCAAAGTGAATAAAAGGCTATAGGGTAAAGTTATAGTAGCTATATACAATATATCCCTCTGGAATCATTGCATGAGGTCAGGTGCATTGATTTTACAGAGGTGAGCATAACGACACTGCAATAACTAAAGTTCTGGACAAAAGACTACATTCGGAAAGACTTCTTTCTAGATAATATCCTACAAAATAGATTGTCTCCTATTACTGCCCACAAGGGGGTTTGTCCAGAACTCCAGTAGATTATTTTTGACTTCTCCAACAAAATGTTTGTTTCAACAGAAATCCATATCACACAGCTGTCTGCTGTCTAACATTACAGATAAAACATTATTAGTTCTCATTATTTCAATACGTCTTTATTTTAATTTAACTCATTATGTTTGCCTTGATAAATTATTTTATTATTTCAAGCATGCTCTTCCAACTTATCAACTAATTTTGATTAGATTTATCACATTATTTCTACTAAATGAGTTCGGTTATCATTAAACCTTCAATCTTTTTAGTAAGACTAGAGAGCTTATGTAGAGTAACAATAATGTTTATTCTCTATGCCTCTCACCAGATTCCAATTATTTAGTTGCTTTAGTGTTTGGCACCTTTAGTATACATCCAAAGGTAGCTAATTTACTAGAATGTTCAGGAATAATCAATAACTAACACTTAAATTGACAGATACAGACTCTACCTATGATCAGCTTTATTTAATAACCAAACATACCTTTCTATATGATAGAATGGGTTAATCTTACTAGAAGTCATTATTATTATTATTATTATTATTATTATTATTATTATTATTATTATTATTATTATTATTATTATTATTATTATTATTAGCAGAAGTATGTAATACTACTGCTTTGTTTTACTCATGGCCATGACACATGAAACCCAGGAACATGACATTTTATGACATGTGCCTTCAGAATATTTATTTATTTAATGTTAACTAGCTAGCTAACCTCAATACCAGAAACACAAGGTAAAGTATACAATCACACAGATCTCTCTAGCTATCTGAGAGGCACATCCAGCTAATCACCATTGCTGCACCTACAGAACAGAACAGAGATATAGGATTAGCTAGGTAGGCCAAACACACACAAACACACATACATAGACACAGTAGACAGTAGACATTTTACCTGGCTGAGTGAAACATCTACTGTAGCTAGTCACCATGCAGTAAGTGAATAGTAGACATGGTGAATCTTATCACTGGAGTGATAATTAGATCACAAAATTAAAGCTATTGTAGACTGAGATCACCTAAAAAAATGCAAATTATAATCAAAATGTCCAGAGGCATCTATGAGAATCCTTTATTGGGCAGCTAGTTTTCTGTTGCCATAAAATCACAGAGTTATTTTTTTTACCTTACATTTACATTTACGGCATTTAGCAGACACTCTTATCCAGAGTGACTTACAACTGAGCAACTGAGGCTTAAGGGCCTTGCTCAGGGGCCCAGCAGTGGCAGCTTGGTGGACCTGGGGTCATGGGGACCTTAAAGTTGGCCATTATCTCTCTTCATCTAGCTTCAGAACGTGTTCTTTCTAGACCTGTATTTAACTTATATACAGTAACAGTAGTGAAATAGACATAGTGATGGTGATGATCAAATGGGAGTCTTTGTTACAGTGCCTCTTTCTATCCCTATTACACTGCTACTGAAAGATGGTTACAACAGCTATTATCAAAAGAAAACAAACAACAAAACCCTAATGTGTAAATTGAATTTTGGAGGCATGATTCATTATGTTAAAGCTTCTTATTTATCACATATCTGTCTAGTAATATACTGTAAGTTACAGAGAATTTCACACAAATTTCTTTCAACTTAAATCTGTTTTTAAAAAATGACAACATGGAAAATGATCCCTATGATTGGCCACATGGTACATTTGGACTTTTTTATTTGTACCTATTAATACTGCAAAAGAGCAAAATTCCTGAAATGTCAGTAGTGGTATATTAGAAAGTTCATACAACAGTGGTACACTTTGGAAACTTGTGAAAGCATATTTATGTGTGCCAGAGAGTTTAATTAACCATACTGTAGGTAAAACCAGGACGGATACCACCACAAACATAAGACCTATTTGAATGCAGTCCTGTTTATGTGTAATACTTGCTCTATTTATGTAATTGATTTTATATTGTCATTATTCATTCAGTATAACGTCAGTATAAAGTGCACTGAGGAGTCTGCTTATTGTGACAGGTTTGGAATATGATGTTCTGCTTGTGTCATGGCTCCATGGGAGAATGGCATGTATTTCTTTTCCAGTTCAATGTGCGTGTCATTCATACAAATGAAAACATCTCCAGCAGCAGGGATAACATTATCTCCACTCAAAGCCTCTGAGAGCCCAGTTTATGGTACACACAGGTTTCTGTTCATCTGATTTTCTTGTAAAACTCAATGCTTTTAATGAATCAGGCAAAATATTTATTTTTTTTATTTTATTCCTATTTATATGTAAAATGAAATTAATTGATAGTATTACAGCCAGATTAGCCACTGTAACATTTGACAATTGTAATAACGACAAATAAATGGCCACCTTTTAATTATGAATGTGGAAGAACTGCTCTTTCTCTCTCTCTGTCTCTCTCTCTCTCTATCTTACTCACACACACACACACACACACACACACACACACACACACACACACACACACACACACACACACACACACACACACACACACACACACACACACACACACACACACATTCTTCTTACTATACCTGTGAGGACCTTCAATTATTAATGCAGCTGCTTAATGCTATACTGAGACCTATACTTATCCTCAGTACCAAATGCTCCATTAGATTTTTTTTTTAAATAAAGGCTTTAGTAGACACACGCATACGCACACGCACACACACGCACACCCCCACACCCCCCCACACACACACATTTTCATATGCACAGTAAGGAGACGAGTACAATGAAATTCTTTCTTTGCTGTAGACAGTGAATGTCCAACAAGTAAAAAAAAAATCTAGCACACACATAAATAAATGCATTTAATAAACACAAACCAGTGACATTGCTTTGAACAAATAGATACAATAAATGAAAGGCATAACAAATTGTGGGTCTTATATAAGTGATGCTGTTTTGCTCAGTGATGCCGTAACACTGACATTTCTGTGTACATCCACCAGCAACTTTGTAAAGCACTTTCAACTTGCCAATAAGTCATGAATAATGTCATCAAAGCTCTTTAGACGGTGTAGTCATGCTCTCTGGTATTATAATGAAAAGAGGTGTTGCAAATGAAGACTTTTTAATTTTACAGTATGTGTGATTTGCATTCATGGTACAGAAATGTGTTTATCAGTCTTTGAGGTTAACTGCTAAAGACACAGAATATATTAATGTAATATGTCATACATCGCTGTTCCTTAGTTCTTTTTATTCAGTTATCGCTCAGCTACCTCGAGAAATCTATACCTTTTATAGTCTTCTTTTTCCTATAAATTCTTCCTCAACTTACATACACAAGTAATAAATATGGTTTTATATTGATTGAATGTCAGTGTATTACAGGATGTTCAAACACTAAAGCTGCATATCAAAGCAGCAGAAGTAGTGTAGTACTGTATACACAGTATACACCAGTTTATTGTGTTTTCATTAGACTGCCTGCAAAAGCCAAAGGCCATAACAACAAAGGAAATCTCCCTGAGTTCACCTTAGGATGGATTATTAACGAGGAACAATCCTCTCCACTAGGATCGTAGGATTTTGACATTAGAGATGGGGTCATTAACTTTTAAGTCAGATGTGATTTGGGGCCTAATGTTAAAGAAATGAGAAAAGCAAAAACAGCAAAAACAAATAATGCATTGTATCGGTACATGAAGGCTACAAAAGGTAAATGGTCACCTATCCATTACAATTTCACAACCAGGTTCTAAAATGTGGAAACATTCAATTTTCTACAATGACATTGAATGCTATATAATTAAAATTTTTCTTCACTGGAAGCAAAAGGGCCATCATGATGTGCCAAGGTTGTAATGAAAGCTCTACCTCCACAGAACCGTGACCTCAAACCCAAACCTAAAATGGACCGAAAACTTACATGCCAGGTGCTCATCGATTTCTATCCTTGCTAATTCTCTTTTGGCTAAGTTGGCAAAGAGTTATGGGATTATTTGTCTCTTTAAAACTCCTCTTTATCTCAATAAGTCATTATAAATGATGGTGAATAGCTTTGTATTTTTTTAATGTGCTCAACATAGTACAAGAAAAGATCCCGTCAAAAATCATTTAATTTTCTTTCACATCAGGAATAGTTTTTTTTTGTTGGCATTTGTACATGTCGTGAGCAGCGGGTAGTAATGACAGTGGATCAGAAAACATTGCGCTGTGAAGATGAGCGTGAAAAAGGCTTGTCGCAGCTCTTATCAGTGCTGCCTTGTATCTTTGTACTATTTGATTGACACTTTTTGATGGATTCTGTGCTGCAAATGCAGATGATTTGCAAGAATAAATGGGTGAAGAGTTTGGAAATGGGAAGGGCTAGGTATACAGACAGAGCAGGGAAAAAGAGATGCTGCAACTTGCATCAGAAATGAATTCTGACATCCTGATGCGGGCTCACAGTTTCAATCACAGGCACACAATATCCAGCAATCTAAAGCGAGTGACTGTTTCACGTGCACTTAACAGAAACACCTCCGGCGTGTGCATGAGTCTGTGTTTGCTAAACTTCTGAAGCCAGAGTCGACTGTGCCAGGCTGCCAGTGACAGGAAATCTTTACTAAAAGCATATAATGGCAAACCTTACCTCTCCCAAATACCAGCCCACTGCCATGTCAGCAAGTGTGAAAAGTGCATTCCACTCCACCACACTCCACTAGAAAACTAATAAATAGGATGCTAGGGTGATGGAATGTCTAATTGATGATGCATGGATGAACGGATGTGGTTGTGTATTTCTGAAGTGCAAGTATTATTATGTAGCAACACCAACCACAAGAGATTTCCAAACCTTGGGTTCAAGAAACATGCAATATGAATTAATCACTGCATTATTATAATAGCAAGAGCAGAATCAAAACAAAACTTAAATAAATATTTTTCTGTATGTGAAGCATTGAATTAAGGCTTATACATTATATTCAAACAAATAGAATAAATAAATGACTGCTGCGTGTGTGGAAGCATATACTGCGTTTTGGCTCATAAATTAAATTTGGCATCTACTGTATATTCCGATGAGTGCCTAACAAGTCCACAAGGATACTGGCTACTGCTTTACATTAATCTTTTAATGGACTTTCCACTTTCCAAATTGGCCGAGTTCCCTTTAGATGGTCCACCAGAATAGCGGAGGTCATTTGTTCATGCCCTAAGGATAGATAGGATCGGTCATGAAGGAAAGAGGAAATCTCATTCTATAGGTGTGTGGTATATACTTTTCCAAACACTGACATGCATTTAATTATTCGACACATGAAGGTTGATGAGACAGAAAATTAATTAGACGTTTGTCACCTCAGTTTAAACTCACACACACCAGCATTGCAGCGTAGGTCATTCTGCCTGAGAAATGTAACCCATCACGTGCAACAGGTCCCAGAAGGAGCTGCACCGAATGGCATTCTCAAATGAATTCAGTGACCTACACTAATAAGAAATTCATTTGCAGAGACTGTTTGTAGCTTTGTCTATGTTACTATATTTACAGTACATGTAAGAGCTGGACCTCTTGAACTAGTGTTCCAAGTAATCAAAAACAAATCAAATTACACCTCTATCTATCTATCTATCTATCTATCTATCTATCTATCTATCTATCTATCTATCTATCTATCTATCTATCTATCTATCTATCTATCTATCTATCTATCTATCTATCTGTCTGTCTGTCTGTCTGTCTGTCTGTCTGTCTGTCTGTCTGTCTGTCTGCTGTCTGTCTGTCTTGGCCACATTGTTTGGTGACTCTTTGGACCCGTTTCATAATTATCCACTAATAATCACATGTTTCATTAAAAAATAGTGACATTTGATGCTACCCTGCATCTGCATCTCCAGATTTTCACTTCATATCACAGCTGCTGGCTATATGAGCTGTAAGAACAGAGGCACCACCAGTATAGAAAACGTGAAGACATTGTGCTTGAGTGAGCCTATGCTCCTAATGACTACTAAACACCACAGTTCCCAAGGACCAATCCCTAATCATCATTGTCCCTAAGTACCAATCACTGATCATCATAGTTCCCAATGACCAATATCTAAACATCAGAGATTCCAATGACCAATCGCTGATCGTTAGTCCCCAATGACATATCTCTGATCATCATAATTCCCAATCAGCAAATCCTAATCATCCCTGATCACCACTGTTTCTAAAGTGCAAACCCTGACCAACATTGTCTCTAACAATCAATCACTGATCACCAAAGTCACCAATGACCAATCCCACCCAAATGCTATTTCGTTCTTTGTTTCCAAACTCTTCTTGGCTTTATTTATAAGCAACAACAGTGAGCTAATCCATCTGTAAGCATTTCTTTCATGTTTATTTCCCAAATAACCACTGCTACTGTTTGTCTATAAATAGTATTTTTAGAAACTTCCATCTTCATGCAGTACGGTTTGATATAAAAAGAAACAGAAAAATTCAGTCAATATGCAAACTATTTGCTTCTACTGTTTGTATGAGGATCCATAATCTGCTTTTCCCCACTGCTGAGAGCATATTAGATATACTATTAGAAATTTCAGAAGCCTCCCCAGGTGCTCCTCTGGGGTTTCTATGTATATCCCTCCAATATGTTTCCGACATTGTTTCCCAATAACCCTTTAGAAGGCTAGGAACCACTTAATTTTGCACAAATCCTTGAAGATGCTCTATTTCTAATAGCGTACCCATGAATATACAGTATGTCCTCAAAATGATTCTGATGATAATCTAATCATAGGATTAGGAACATTTATTTACCATGACCCCCATTCCTTTTCTGTGCAAGAACATCTGGCTGGTTATTGATGTATTGTACACAGATGGAATTGCAGACAGAGCTTCTTAAATGCTAGAATAGCCAGTAATGTCTGGTACAGATAAACCTCCAACTGCTCATACTGTATAAACTGTGCATAGACTCATATAGTACCGACTGCTCCAAATTGCATTGCTTCTGATTATTTACTACCTCTATATCAACCTCTCTTTCTCCTTGACATTCCATCATTATTCCAAAAATAACTGTTGCGTTCCTTCTTTCTTGTCCACTTAAATGCATTTTTAGCACAGCCTCCAGTGTGTTCCACCATTCTTTGAAAGCACAGCCATTGCTGGCTGAAGTGGAACACTTACAGGGAAATGGCCCTTATGTGTGCATATATACAGTATAGTAGAGGAGAAGAGAAACAGGAAGCAGGCTGAGTTCAAGGTCTGTGTATGGAGAGGAGCAGATGTGCTGGCTCTCCTCACACTCAGGACACAAGTGGAGGGTGAGTGGGACCCGGCGAGAGCCGATTTTTCACTCCATTTGTCCTCTTCTCCACCGCACTCTTTCATCTCCTGCACATACACCGTTCAGTGTCCCGAGGCCTGCTGCAGGTGTGAGTGCACCCATCTGCGGCGTTACAGATGAGCAGTCACTCAGGCAAGGTGTGCTGCATTGCAGAGCTAAACTGTGGGCCATGTGAGGTAAAGGCAAATGTAAACCATGTTGAAGGTGAAAATGTGAAGACTAAATTTGAGGCACAGGAAAATGGATGAATGTTGTGGAAAATCTACAAAGTCCAAGAAAATATGGGCTTTTACGCCTCTGAGAATGAAATTTTCTTCATAGTTTATAGGCATTAATCTTTTCCACATTAAGCATCAAAATGTACAAAATTCCAAATAGCTGGCTTTTATTTTTATCTTCATATTTATTTTAGTCATACTGTATCTGTATTCATTTAATCCATTTTCCCATTTTCTACATGTACCATTACATTTTATCTTTTTTGTAATTCTATGATTATTTTTATTCTATTAATCATTATTCCATTTCACTGCATTTATACTGTGTATAATTGTGCATTTGACCAGTGGTTTAACTTCTCATGGACTTCGTGAGTGTGTATCTGTGTTTCAGTCTTTTTATTTTTGAAAGTTAGCTTTTTTCCTCTAAACGTCATCTTTGATTCTAAAAGTTAACTTCAGCCACAAGTGTCATCGTCTTGGCCGTAGCACGACCCAAACCTCTGCCCAAAAACATAACCTTCCACATCTTTCTCATTTATTACTGCCACTACTGAGCAAGCAGCTCCTAGCACATCCGTACTTGCTGCATAATGCCTCTTGTTCACAGGCACAGAGACAGGAGTGAGAAAGCACTAGTGCTGTAATCTCTCTCACACATGCACCCTCATTCTCTCACTTTCTGCCACATTAAATTAACAAGTGATGAAAGTCTAGTCTGAGATGAGGGTGAATGTACCGTCTGCTTTTCTCCACAGTTCCATCCAAGCAGTTAATTAGAATAAACTATTTCAGTTTATCTGTCTGTTTCTTTTAAATGAAGCACCATTACACTACTGTACATGTTCTTTGCAGATGCATTCATTAAAAGTTCAAACACCACCTCATCATTTAATGTTTTGAATTAATGAGATTTGCACTTTTCTGTCAGGATTATGAGGCCTGAAAGCTGTTCCAGTGTTGTACATAGCTGCACTGCAATAAGCTACACTGGTGCCAAGTAGATTGTCTATGGTTTGCTTGTTGCCTGACGGAGCTCATACATAGATAAAGAGGACATATGTTTCTACTCCGAGAGTAGAAGTAAAAATCTGAGGGCAGGAGGTGCAGGAATGTTTACAGAAACAGGTTGACTTTAACAGGAGTGCAGACTTATCCCAGGAGCTTGAGAACATTAGGACACAAAAAAATACAGTATTCACTTCTACACACATCAGATTGATCCTGTTGTACTCTACGCTTTTACACATACCTGTAAACTAAAAGTGACTTTTTTATTAAGTCAGGAATTCTAGCATGGTCGATTGTACATTCCCTTGCTTAATGACTGCATTTTTATTCTGGGGGAGTTTAAAATATAAGAACTTTGCAACAGGAGTGACAACACAGGAAAAATGGCATGTTTCATAAATCTACCTGGAAATGACACAGAGAGAGGATTTAACTCTAAAAACAATACCTGCATTTAATCATTTTTTTCCCCGGTAAACCATGACACTTGTTTTATACACAGTGCGTAAAGAAAACACCCACAAATGATTACAGTATATAGTGAAATTTGGTGAAATTCTTCTAATTGCACATTTTGAAGAAAAAAAAAATATGAACGTAAACAAAACATTTCAGATCTTCTCATGAACCTTTTATGGCACTGTGACCAAAAAAATAAATAAAAAATCATGGCACAGGAAAATTATTTCTTATCAAGGCTTCTTTGTGTGTGTAAGCCAATCAAAGATGTTCCCTTGATAGCAGTTAATTTATTCCCAAATCCAATCAGTCCAAGTGTTTGTCCTCTATAAAAAAACAACAACACACATCACACTTACAAGCTAAGCACCAAATGCACTTTACTCCAACTGCAATTTATTCTATTACAGTTGTATTGATTTTGGACTTGAAAATTGAATTCACTTTCATTCTCCAGCTTAAATGCTTGTTTTTTTTTTTTTGTTTTTTTTTTACAATGGCTGAAACTAATCACACGGTGATGGTTGTCTTTTTCTGTCACTTGTAGTTTGCAATGAGCAGCATAATACAGAGAAACAGGTTTGCTTATGATCCTTTCAATTTTCTACTGGTATTTTCCAAAACTGTCGCTGTGCTTGATAAGATCATGAGCTGGATAATAAATTCTAATTTATAAAGAAGGTTATTTGAGCTGTAATCAATGGACGTCAGGTATATAAAGGAATTTGCTTTTTTAAAGTAACTGCTTGATGGATGAAAACCTGCCAGTGTTTTAACCTGTTGACTGATACAGACTACAGTGAAATGAGCTGAGACTCTATCATACACACACATCCACAGTTTACTGCTGAACAAATTGATATACATACTCCTGTTCTGCTCATCTCCCAACACACAAACCTATGTATGACAGTCAGAGTTCCATATGATAGCCTAAAAGTGCAGTTTTATTTTACCAACAACAATATGCAAACAGGCACATGCAGAAAATTGGCCGGCAACATCAACATTATTCGCCCACGCTAATTAATTTAAGCCTGCATGTTTAGTGGGAGTGTGTGGACAAGCAGAGAGCTGGCAGGCTTCTACCATTTTCAGAGGCTTAACTTGCATTAAGCAGTGATAATCATACATGTCAACATGTTTGAGTGATCAGATTGACATAGAGCACATCCCTACTCAAAATATAACAATTTTATAAATGAATAACAATGTACATGTTCACAGGAGAAAAAAAAATCAACATTTCAGTGAATTTCACCATAATGAACACACTTGTTAAGGACACGCTGAAATAGGATGTTAGTTTTATTGTCATTTCCTGATTTCAGGTAGTTGATGATGATGATGATGATGATGATGATGATGATGATGATGATGATGATGATGAGAATAGTCTCTGCTCTCTAAAAGAAAAATTCACGGAAAATATGTAAAAAAAATGGAGCAGTTGATAAATATGAAGAACAACTGAGAAGCGAGATGAAAAGTGGAAGAATCTTTGGCACATAAATGTTAAAATAGTATTTATATAGTGTATAATATGTTTGTTCTGTTAAAACATAAAAGCAATATTAAATGGAAGTTAAAGTGGGAGGTTTATACCCTATATAGCTACTGTGATGCTGTGAGTAATGAAGCAGTTCTGTTGTAGTATATGAAGCCCCCTCTATCTGTCGCTGTGCTACACAGTCACCACTTCCTCCTCAGTCTCCATATACACAGCGGCCCCTTGTCAGGGTCAGATCGAAATGGCACCACCAGCTTTGTATTCCATCAACAAATAACCTTGCAAATAAAAATCAATAGCCCACCAACAGGAAATCACTAGCGCTCCAATTAAGGTATGTAGTGAAGCAGGAACACTGTTCAAAAGGTTGTTTCGACTGTATAATACAGCAGCCAGCCAGTTTATAACACTCAAGTGTATTTTAGAAGTTGCAGCAGGTTTATCTTAAAGCAATATTCATGTGATTCTTAACAAGTTGAATAAAAAAGCAACAAAATAAGTCCTTGAAATCTGTAAGTGGCTCATTTCAGTGGTTGCATTCCTAATCATATTATTCTTATATCAAATAACGAGCTAGAAACAAACTGGAGAGTGCACAGACCATCAGACGCTGAATACTCTGTAATATTCTGTAATAAAGACCTATTTACGCTTCATTATTTGGACCATGAGAAATTCAATATGAAACATAAAGATGTTTTTTTTTATCTGAAAAGTGATTTAAAACTAGGATTTTGTGAAACACACATTTACATGTATTTCTCCAGTCAGACTGTTACCTTAGCAACTGCATGACAAATGTCCACCAAGGCCCCAGCAGTATCTCAGGTGCGGAGTCACAAAGCTCACAGGCTGAGAGCAGATCTGCTTCTTCTCCACATACAAAGGATTTCTAACATTTTCATCACAACCACAAAGGCTTTGTAGGGAAGTGGGAATATGCGTTTGAAGGTGTGATTTGATGTTAACTTGGCACTGTACTGAGAAGAATAAGAAGGTCTGTAGGCGTCTGTGTGTGTGTGTGCGTGTGTGTGCGTGTGTGTGTGTGTGTGTGTGTGTGTGTGTGTGTGTGTGTGTGTGTGTGTGTGTGTGTGTGTGTGTGTGTGTGTGTGTGTGTGTGTGTGTGCGGGAGAGAGAAAGAAAGAAAAAGAGGGAGAGCGATAATGATGGAGAGAGCTTGGAGTGGACACCTCTTTTGCACCAGATGCTCAAACATTTACAGCAATTACACCCACCTCACACCAAAGCTGCTGCACAAGCAATAAACACACACACACACACACACACACACACACACACACACACATGCTCACATGCTCACATGCTCACATTCATGCGCTCTCTTTCTCAGCAGTAAGTTGCCAGTTCATTAGTTACTAGATCGGTATACTTAATTAACTGGCAACTCGATGCATATGTATATCAGCATACACTGAGTTGCCAATTAAGTACAGTGTAGTAACTAATGAACTGGCAACTCAGTGTGCTTCAATATCAGATGGTTCACTGTTTAAGATTTTAATTGATGCGTGTGTTAAAATGTAGACAGTGCTTTATAGTCATTAGCAGAGGTACAGTATTTAGAATAATATTTATAAAGACTCAGAAAACAGTAAGTCTGAAATGAGAGAGGTTTGGAACAGCTCAACATGAGACAACATGAGGAAGAACCCATTCTCTACTAAAAGGTGTTTAAAATGGCACAGATTGTGTGGTATTAAAATATCGTGAATACACAGTCCTGACAAGAACGTCAGATGATCTAATATTTGCTTGTATGCATGTGCCAGTGGTGTGGATGAGGAAACTGTCCTGCCACGGCCATAGGGGTTTGCACTGTTATTAATGTATGTAAGACTCACAGTTCTGTCTGGCTGCGAATAGAGAACTAGTGCTAACAGTAGATACACTACAGATATGGATCATCTGGGGCTGCTATCAGAGATCAGGAGAGAGAAGCTCTGTGACCTCTGCTCCTCAGAGACCTCTTGGCTTCATAGCTGGCACTGAAAAAGCCAGCTCATTCTCCGTGTGCCATTAATCAACATTAACACCAGGCAGGGGTGCTGCTGTGGTGTGCCTTCCACCCCATTTAACATCAAGCCCAGAGACTGAGTAGAAAGAAAGGAAGACATGTGCATGTGGGATGAAGATGCTGGGAAATGAAGAAAAAGGAGGAAGGATAAATTGACATGGCTGTTGGCAAGAGTACTGCAGGGAAGGAGGACGGACGAGAGCATGGTGTGTGGCTGAGAGCTTCTAGCCAGCATTGCACAATTCGCAACCTTAATAAATGCATTGTGCATTGATGACTCAGGATGTGAGTGAGGAATAATGCACTCTGAGTAAAGGAGCTTTATCAGCATGCTCACATTATGGTGCCTATTACGAGGACATGAGCGCAAACTGCTCTGACCAGCCCCCTGAGAAATCATTTAAATAAATAAATAAATAAATAAATAAATAAATAAATAAATAAATAAATAAATAAATAAATAAATAAATAACCCCAAACCCAAACACAGCAATGCTCAAACACAAAAAAACCCACCTTTCACTCGTATATAAGAGCTTGTTACTGTATTTAGGTGTAAAACAAGACAAAGCTCCAATGAGTGGTGCAGTCCAAAAATAGGAACACAGGTGTTACCTTCTCTTCCTGGGGAGAGAAAACATATCAAGGTTTAATGCACGTCAAGAAATATGGCTGGTATAGGAAAATAAATTATTCCGTTTTTTAATGGCTTTATGGCTTTAAAAAAAATCAGCAAGCCTAATTGCATTGCAACGTTTATATCCCCACCTGTTCATCAGCAGTGCGGGTAGAGAAGGTTTTTAAAAACCAGCAGAGACGCTAAATTATTAAATGTCACAAGACCTCATTAAATCTGTGCAACACCACGACATGCTTGGCAGTGTGTGGACCCTTTACGGCCCGTCAGAAAGATTAATAGAAGAGGGCAGGAGAGGGTCAGGGCCCACTGACTGACTGCCTGTCGTTCATTAAAACTGACCATCTTCTTCCTTAAAAAAAAAGAAAAAAAAAAGAAAATCTCATGCATCTTATAATCTTATATAGGTGCACTTTGATTTTACTTTCAAATCATTCAAATGCAAGACAAATACACAGTGCAGTGACTCGCACATCGTTTCTCTGCAGTAATATGCATATCTTTTCCTTGGATAGTTTAATTTCTTTACTTAAAATGGACCCATGATCCAGTTCTTACTTTATATTACTTAGCACAGCGATCTCAGCATTTCTAATGTCTTTCTATATTAGTTAATAATTATCAGGAGGTACACATATTTCTCATGAGGGAAGAGAAGTCTATTTATATCAATCTTTTTTTGTAACCCGCAGCTTAGTATGTTTTTCTCCTTTGAAATAGGCAATGTTCAGCTTAAGCAACATTCCATAGGCAGTCTCTGACACCAGGTAAAATGTTCGCTGGGGGAAACACACACACACACACACACACACACACACACACACACACACACACACACACACACACACACACAGCACCAAAGAAGCTATATCTATAAGGTCCAGAAAATAAAATAAAATAAAAAAAACTCATATATGAGATGATGCTCTTTGGAAAGGCCTGAAGCACTTCCCTGACCTACCTTGCATTCAAAGCTCAGCACTACCATTCTAATACAGACTCCATCATCCTTCTCTCTCTCTGTCTCTGTTCCTCCTGTCTCTCATCCTCCTCTCATCCTCTCATATCTCGTTTCTGCTGTGTCCCAGTGCGCTTTGGTTCGTTTGAGCCTAAGTCATAGAGGGGATTTAGAGCTGAGAGAATGTAAAGAGGCAACCCAGTCCCTGGTGGGCTTTCCTTTTAGGCCAACAGACACAGAAGCAGGGTCCTAAAGCAGCAGTGGATATAGAAAACAATCCATCATGCAAGGCTTGAAATACCTTATGAAGCCACCTAACCCGCCGATGGTCAGCTGCAATATCTGCACTAGGATCCGATGAGGCTCACTTTCATAGCGTAGAGAGGTGTGTGAATTTATCTGCACTCCATCATAACGTATAAGATTAATCCTTGTCGTTTCTCTTCTCATGGCTAGCCTCTGAATAGGATAGAGGCTTGGTTTAAAAAAACAAAAAAAAACAAAAGGTAGCACATGTTGGGAAAATAGATAGAGGAAATTGTAAAAATGTGGCTCAGTTTAGGATTAACTAGAAAAAAATATGGTTTAAAACGAATACTTGAATACAAATGCAAGAGTTTAAAGGGTTTAAAATCATTATATAAGCTGGCTCTTCTATTTCTTTTATATTGCAACGTAACTAGAAACCTATAATGTGATGTTGACTAATAATTGCTTTATTGCTAGGTTTACTGAGCAATAAATACTTTATATACTTTATATTCAATAATATAAGTTATTGAACATGTACAGTACGGTGCAAAAGTCTTTTGCTGTAAAGCAAATATGCCTTCAGAAATAAAGATAATTGACCATTTTCACACAGAAAAACGACTATAAAGAGCAGTAAACAGCACTAAACTGAAACACATCAGTTGTCTCAG
Organism: Tachysurus fulvidraco; assembly: GCF_022655615.1. Lineage (NCBI taxonomy): Eukaryota > Metazoa > Chordata > Actinopteri > Siluriformes > Bagridae > Tachysurus > Tachysurus fulvidraco. The sequence goes on from NC_062536.1 coordinate 11,479,947, forward strand.
GTACACTTTGTGAAGCTCTATAAGGAAATTGGCTGACAATTTTCTACTCATGGAGCATCTGCTACAGTTCTTCTGGAAACTTTGACTGTCACAATTTATTCTGTTTTTGCAGGTAATCCCTGACAGCCATGTCTATTATGTTATATGTCACCTTCTTCTTTGACATACATAATGTAACATTTCATTCTGGCCGTCTGTTAAAGTTTAATGTTTTTTTTTTATTAAACATATATTAACTCCCATCATTTTATTCAGAATTAAATGCCCATTTAATGACACTAGATTCTGGGTAGCAACATCTTAATAAATAGCATTATAAGTGTCTAATTTAAGCTAAATATAATAAATTACAAGATGCTTGTTAACCCACTAAATGTCTTATTGAATATAAAATTTAATTCTAAGCCTTATCAACAGGTAAGTAAATAACAATTTAATTTAATTTAATTTAATTTAATTTAATTTAATTTAATTTAATTTAATTTAATTTAATTTAATTTAATTTAATTTTATGGTTTACAAACTATTCAAAGTTAAAACTCTTGGGTCCATGTGTTGTACAGTGTAAAACAATGCCCATGCTCTCAGATCTGACTCGCTTATGAGGAAAGAGCAAGCCACAGAATGACAAAATCATTCATTTGGCAGGCTGACATCTTCACGCCAGTGCATTATCACAGTAACAGCTTAAAATGTGTTCCGACATGCAAGTTTGTACCTGTCACTTGTTATTTCTACCTGCAATGATTTCATGCACACAAGCACATACGCACACATACATCTGTGGTTAAAAACTTATTTGTCATACAGATAGCAAAATATAGCCCATGGCCATTACTGTGCCACATCAGAGGATTCACTTTTTATCCTGGGAGTAAGAGCTAACAGACCTGTAAACACTCTCATCTGTACAGGAATCAAAACCATGAGATTTTTTTTTTTAAAGAAAAAGAAAAAAAATCAATTCACAATCCTTGAAAAATGCTGTTATCAAATTGCTATTATTTGCAGATTACAAGAAGCTGTCACAACACATCACAGCAAGAACAAATCAAAGATGCTATTTCATGAGTCATTAACTGCTTAAAGTCTTGGTTTATTCGGTTATTCATGTATTACTACGAATTATTCAGTAACTACTGAAAATCTAATATGGCACTATGTAGTTAGTGTTGAGTGAGGAATGTAATTCTGTAAATGCCCCTGAGAGTAGATAGCCAGACTAATAGCATAAAAATTAATACCTCTAGGTAAAAAAATACATCTGACAATTCACACAAAGTTTCAGTATATACAGATACGTCTATATATATTTAGACATAGGCACAATCTTTTGATTTTTTTCAGGTATTTACAGTACCAAAACATATTCAAGGTATATTTAAATAATGGATATGTAGAAATTTATATTTGGGAATTATAGCTTTTAAGAAAAGACATCCCTTTTGCAAGGGATTAAAAGTAATTGGACAACTGAATCAAAAGCTGTTTCATGGACATGTGTGAGCTATTCCTTTGTTATTTCTTCATCAATTCAGCAGGTAAAAGGTCTGAAGTTAATTATAAGTGTAGTATTTGCATTTGGAATCTATTGTTGTTTAACCGACATCATGCGTTCAAATGAGCAGTATGCAGTTGTGGTTTAAGTGGTTAAGGCTCTGGGTTGTTGACTGGAGGATCAGGGCTCAGGGGCCAAGCTGCCACTGTTGGGACCTTGAGCAAGGCTCTTAACCCTCACTGCTCCAGCTGCCCCTGCATGCTGACCCCAACCTCCTCAGTTGGGATATGTGAAAAAAGTATTCCACTGCACTGTAATATATATGTGGTGATAATAAAGTCTTCCATGCCCCCCAGTTCAAATGAGCTCTCCATGCAAGTCAGGCAGGCCATCATTAGGCTTTAAAAACAAAACAAGTTCATCAGGAACATTAGTAGTGGCCAAGTCAACAGTTAACAGGTAAATTCTAACAAAAGAAAAATTGTACTGTGCACTGGTGAGCTCAGCAACATAAAAAGGCCTGGATGTTCACAGAAGACAACAGTGGTAGATGATTGCAGGATTCTCTCAATGGTAAAGAAAAACCCATTCACAACATCTAGCCAAGTGAAGGACACTCTCCAGGAGGTAAGCGTGTCATTGTCATAGTTTACAAGCAAGAGAAGACTTCATTAGAGCAAATACAAAGGGTTCAGCACAATTGTTTCCAAAAAAGAAAAAGTACAATAATTATAAAGTAACAAATAAGTATTAGTAAAAGTATAAATATGTTTTTTTAGTGATAACCTAATGGATGTTTTAATTGTCCTGAAGATCTTTGGTGTATAAAAATTAAAGGGTGCTAAGGTTAAACCAGCCCTGGCTTTTTTTATTTTTATTTAGTTATTTATTTTTATAAATATTGTAATTTAAGTCAATTCAATCAATAATACATCAAAAACACGCTCTATCCTTTTTGTTACATTGAGTTATTTAGTATGCCCGTTGTTATAAACCAGCAAACGCAGTAAATCAGCATGTATCGTGCATGACTAACAGCATACAATATTCCATGTACTTTTTTCTCTGGCTTATCATTATTGGAAATCTGACTTGTCCATTTGTATAAAAATGGATTCACTTTACATGTGAGCTCACATTATGTATTCTGTAGACTACGCCTGTGTGATTGAGCATCAGTAGCAGAGGAAAAGAAGGAAAAACTAGCCTAAAAGCCAAGCAGCCCACAGGGGAAACTCTGTAAATCAATGTTAATAACGTGTCAAAAGACCACTTATAGTGAGAACAAGTAAGACTTAAAAAGTGAAATATACCATAACCTCTGATAAACGATAACTGCATTTCTGACTTCTGTATGCAGGAAAAAAGAGCCAATATAAAGGTAAAAAAAAATACATGTACAAATAAATTTTTCACTTTTTCACACTAATAATATGTTATACTACAGTTTTTCAATTATTTAGTTTCTTGCTTGATGTACAGTATAGTTCATAGTGTAGTTAAATTCTGGTGCTGAATGCAAGGTTTTTAGGAAATAGGACATAAAGGACATTTTGATGGTAAGCAGGCTAGTGGAACTACCACTTGGTAAAGAAACCGTGTAAAGTCCAACAGCTACTGGAATGTTACTATAACCAAACCCACTGACGAGTGACAAGTTAAACTCAAGATAGTGTCAAAAATCCTCATACTGTAAGGGGGCCTTAATGGGATTAAAAGCTGTTTTAACACAGGATCATTACTTGTTATATTTTGACATTTCTCAATCAGATTAAATAACAGCTCATCTCCCAGCTCTTAAATGTTCAGTTGATCATCATAGAAAGTGCTTTCTAACACACCAGTTCAAAATCTCTTATAAGTTTTTTCGATCTGTGGGACAAAGGCTATGGCATACTGTATGATGTACATCATTTTCATCACCATAACCTTACACTAAGCCTGAGCGAGCCTTTATACCCTATTGATCGAGAGGGGCAATCCTGGGAAAAGACCACTCCGATCAGGATAGAAATATTTCATGATTGGAAAAGGTGATCAGTCAGAATAACTTTGTATTAAGTAACCCTAACTCTTGAACTTTATAGATTGAAGTCTCTCACAGAGTTACCAAACGAACCGTTTACAGTAGGGGTTAAGGTTTAGGCGTTTAAGGCGTTTAGGTTTGTTGCATTGTTCAGTTTTTGGCACACATGCACTCACCCACTTGTCTAACCACTGCACTGTTTACACAACACTGTAACAAGGGCCTTGGGTTTTTGCTCCAGTGATCTTTGAAATGTTTTAGTAATGATGGGTCTATGCACTACAGCTATAATATCCCTCATTGTACTCTTATGGAAAAAAAAAGATCTTCAAGGATTCCTTACAGGTTTATTGGATAACATTAATTCTACATTTGAAAAGTTCTACATTTGAAGAATTCTAGCTTTTCTAAGAGTTTATGTAGTTGTTGACAGACAGATTTTGTTGACAGTCTGATCAGTTGCTCTTCTGTTTTTGGTTACTGCATTAAGGCACAAGCATCACCACTTTATGTGGGCTTTAGACCCCCAGGTCAGGTCGTATTTATTGATGTGTTTATCATAGATCTAAATACAGATGTCAGTTCAGTGAGTCACTCCAGCCCCAATAATCAACCCTCTGTCAAAGTCACTCAGATCTTTTTCTCTTGCCATGTTGATTTAAAATGGTGGCCAACTGTGCCTGCACAGCATGTGTATACACACCACAGAGCCTGGTGGGATATTAATTACAAAATTCTACCATGCTGTACGCGTGTTTGGAAACATTTACATTTATTTATCTCTATTTCTAGCTCACTATTTCAGTTAAAGCAGATTTGTGATATTAACTCCTTTAGAGAGAAAGTCAGGTATTCTTTTAATCGTATCCTTTTTATTAAAGTAGTTAATAGTAGTATTAACTCTCCAATAAATTTGATCCAACATAGGTTGTCAATTTTTACATGGGCTTGTGGAGCCTATGTCTGCTCAAATGAACACATCCAGTAAAATAAATTAAAAATTGTCAAGATTCTAATTTTCACTCATGTTATTAATGATAGTATAATGTGCAATGAACATTTTTGTAATAAAATAGAAAACAATGCAAAATTTTCAGTAGTGTCTTTAGACCTTTGGAACCCACCGTATACAGTAGTATAAAGACAACTGTGAGTAAAGATGCCTTAAATTTTCCAGAGGACAAAATAAAAATAGAATCTGTGCCTGATTTGTTGTGCCTAGGATAAGTACTGAATTTCTTTGCTGTCATACAGCATCCGCAGTGGTGCTTAATGGCTCATAAGAGAGGAGATATTCTAATATTGTTTTTACCTAGCCAGCTAGAGGCAATATTCATTCATTCATTCATTCATTCATTCATTCATTTACTACCGCTTATCCGAACCTCTCGGGTCACGGGGAGCCTGAACCCCCAGGTGTGAGGCAAAGAAAAGGGTTAATAAATGAAAATGACTAATAAATAAGAATTATTTTTTACGTTATTAGATTATTTTTTATTACTTAAAATAAAAGCCTTTAACAAACATGTTTAGAGATCAATTCTACTAACACAGATACATAAGGCATAAAATAATTTACATTTGAATTTTATATTAAAAATAGACACCCTAAGACTTTTGAACAGTGCTACTGACAATAAACTATATGATGGAGAAAGAAAGAGGACCGATGGGGAGCTCTGTTACAATTAATAACCTCCAAATGAACCAATCAATCTTCATATGTGTCCTAGGTGTGTGGAAACCTGTTCTCTGGCCTATCAGCTGGAGACTGAGGGAGACTGACAGATCTTCAGCATGACCCCCAGCTCTATGAGCCAGTGTGTGTGCTGCTTTACGTCAACTCTACCATGCTGCACATGCAAAACATAATACTTTTCAATTTGCATTATAAGGCAGAAGGGTCAATGTCACATTGTCTATTTATTAAGCACATTTCCTGTCTATGTCTCAATTTGGAAGACTTGTTACACTGTACTTGTTCAAGACCTGGTGACGGGCTGAGAGCACAGTTAGATGTGATATTAACCTCCCTGTCATGCCTCCACTAATCTTAGCAAAGCCCCTCTCTTTATTAAAGGATTATGGTGTTGACAGTTGACCCATGCATCTTAATTTGTCCGTGCAATGCAATGTCTTGGTCATGTCTCAACAGGCACATTGGATTTTTGTACTGTCTGTACTGACCATGACTCTAATACGCAACGCAGCAAACAGACGACAGCTCGTGATTTCAAATGGGCTTTTCTCAGTCCAAATGTGACACTGCAAGATGAGTGCCTTCAGCTAGCTATGGAATAATTTCTGGAATAAGCACTGAATACATTTCTGTCTCAGACATCTGGGATTGTACATAAGTAAAAGACAATGAATTAGGTTTCTCCAAAGACAGGAACATAAAAATAGAGATTTTTTTTATTTCTCTGTCTAGTTGCTATAGGTGAGTGCTTTCATCATGTCCTCAATATGTCAAGGCAGTATTGTGACTGCTAACGCTGCATGGGAATCAACACTGCTTACATGAGAGAACATGTCTGGGTAAAATAAATCCTTTTTCAGCGCTTGTGTTTCGACATGCTACATTTCAGCATTTGATGTTTGCTTACACATTCTGGTGTTTATTTTGTATTTCTTGTATTTTCTGCTAATCCATGATTATTAGATTTTTAGTTAGTTTATAAATTAGCACGTCTGGGATATAGGGTTTGGGACAAAAACATATAGACATTATAGTTAAAATAGGTCAAGTAGATTAACATGCTAGAGTTCTTTACTCTCACAGTCTCTAAAATCAAACTGAGTTAACAAGGCTGGAAGGCTAAAATGACTATATATGGGTGATTCCACGATTCAAGTGGCATTAATAGCTCTTGTAATTCTTAACAAATTATTTAAAAATAATAATAATAAATCATTCTTAATGCCACAAAACTAGTATCCATTTACTGCAAAATCCATTTTTAATGAATCATCTACTGTCAAAATATAACTTGCTAACAGGGTAACCAAGGTTGTACTTTCAAAGCCAATGTCATCATTCTGTATTTTAATATTACTTAAAAATAAACTAAAAAAAGAACAAGAGAACTTGTGTTTCTTATTTCCATGATTTGTAGGAAATAATGATGATGATGATGATGATGATGATGATGATGCAATGTACTGTTAAACATATAACTTGTGGAATATTCTGAATATATTAAGGTATTTACTGAATATTGTAGGACATTAAAATATATGCTATGTCATAATCTAGAATAAAACATTCATGCAAAAGGATGATTCAAGCATAAGCTGTTAAACGGTTTCACGTACTTGTTTCACTATTGGTTCATTTTATAAGTTACATTACATTCATTACATAAGTTACAGTTCATTGCATAGGGTTTTTTTTTTTTAGAATTTTTGAGTTTTTAAATATTTTAATATAGGTGCTTAAAGGTAAAGTTCCTAGAGTTATTTCTATTGCTTAAATAATTAATCCACATAACTGAAATGCGTATCATTAGTTAGTAAATTTACAGCTTTTTTCCCCTCAGGAGAAATTCAGCTTGCGAGCTTTAATGTCTCCACTCAGCCTTAGCTGGTGATACAACTAGAAAAAAAATGTATCTCACCACAAATACAGTATTTAGGCTCTAAGCATTTTTATTCATTAAATTGTTTACTGGTGGTATCGTTATAGCATTTCCCAGTATTCAAACCAAGAATTCCCTAGAGACTATAACAGCAGGCATGTTTACAGCAGTTGTATTAATGGCTTAATCTTTATGTTTAAAAAATGCTGCTGATTTATTTATTTAAATCAATGAGCTCCAGTCAGACAATTACCACAGACAGTGATTCAGCCTTGTCTGGTTTTTGTATCTTTCCTTGTCTCTAGGTTTGAAGAAAAAAATCCTCTTCTCCATACATACTAGCTTTTCTAATTACAGGTTTGTTCTCTCCAACACTGGGTCACCTGGAGCAGACGGGGTGCCGAAGATGAGACAAGTGCCAGCCTTGTGCTAGCACGTTTTTTTTTTTTCCACAGCATGGCAGAAACTCACCTCATGAATAAAACATCCAGCAACATGAGCAATAAATGCAGCCAACAACATATTAATTGTGCATTTACATTCAGCCGTGACTCTGAGCCTCAATGATGTAAATCCTAGCAATTAAAGCTCAAATGGATTCTTTTAAAAAGTAGGTGCATCTTACCGCAAAGTACTCTGTGATGGAGATGCCATGTGCCTGCAATAAAGGCCAGACTGTAGCATGCTCAAATCAATATTTATGATGGTATGAAATGATAGGTGATCCTGCAGGTGTATAGAGATTTGGTCTGAACCGTTTAGCATCAGAGAGCCAAAACAAAAAAAATATCTAATGAGACAAAGAAAATGAAAAATCACCCATGATTTTTAAATGAAACATTTAAAAGAAAATGTAGATGCAATGAAGATAGATGCAATTAGAAAGATAACCACTTTTGAAAAGATTACACATACCACATACACATTTACTTAGCTGAGGAAATAGACTGCTACTGAACTAATGATTCATTTAAGTAACTAAAAATGACTCAAGTGAAAGTAAATGTCATCTCATGAAAAACTAGTGGAAGTTACTTTTATACATGTTAAATTGACATCTAATCCAAAAATGTTTTATTTTCTATTCTTTCATTTGAAAATCATATCGCTCGTATAACAAATTCTTCCACCTTAGAAATATTGCCAAACTAAGAAACATCCTACCTGTATCTGATGTTGAGAAGCTAGTTCATGCATTCATGACACAGGGCTCTCAAGTTTCGAAGACAGACAAGCGTGACATCTCCAACCCTGTGGTTGTCCTGCATTTTCAATATTTAGGCTACAGTTAGTCCGATATGCAGCTGTTGTTATTAGCAGGACTTCATATTCATATTCAGAGCTTTCATATTGTAACATACAAACAGATCTGGCTAGCTATTGTAGCTCTCCCAGCTAGCTCGATAACCAGCCTTTCAAGCTACTGAAACCTCAAAAGCTTTTGGCTACGTTAGCTAGCCAGCTAATGTAATCTTTTTTTATATACTCTTTTTAAAATTGATGTTCACTTTAGTGATATGTGATAAAAGTGATTGTTCATTTGGATAGTTAAATATAAACATGTAGATGTTTCTGCATGTTGGGTTACTTTGTGAAATGCTGATTTTGGCTCTCAAGTTACAGATCATTATTATGTAGTTTCTTTTTAAGCACTTAAAACCGTTCATCTTTCTTTCCTGCCTCAGACGCTGCTGCTACTGACTAAGCATCTGTCACAACGTGTAGACTTTCAGCAGGAAACTGAACTACAGTGAACCATGTGTTTTTTTTTTGTTTTTTTTTAGCAGAGTCATGTAGTCACTAATCCTGGAACCATATTCATAGGAGGAAAGTAAAATTTTAGGCTAGCTGACAGGCCTTGGGCATCGTTGGCACTTTTTATCCTGGATAAATGTTATCTCCTTGGACTCCAAAGTCTGTTCAGGGCCTTTAGACCCATTCGTGCTATCACCATTCACCCCTAGTTACTGCTTAAATAACAGAGATTAGAATGTTAGTGACATGTTAATAGCCTTAAAGGTCTCAGAATTATTATGAGATGGATTTCCTTAACCTTAAATCATAAGTTTAACAGAGTATACAAAATTATATGCAACTCATAACGGCAGACTTTATCTAATATCAGAACACCCTTTAGCTATCTTTTAAATGAACAATGCTAACAACAATCTGCTGTACCACAAACTAATGCTATTTTAAATAAGTCCTCTAGTTTCTTCCACATGAAATTGCCTTTTCAATACCAGTAAATGGAAAAGCATGCAGAAGGTATCGCCTGTTTGCCCATTCATTTTTCAACAGCAAAGACATAAATAATTGATTTCCAACTCAGCCAAGAAATAGAAAAAACATCTCAGAAATATAACAGAGCATTAGTTATTCATACACTAATTTTGCCAACACCGTGCTTAACCCTTGGCCTGTATTACAGCAGCTTATATGATGCGTGATCGTTTTTTGACCATATATTAACCATTTTGTGATGCCTGTGACCAAATCTGGGTACTTAATTTAGTATTAATCTGTGTGCAGAAAGAGGTCGAATATATTAAATATGAACTTATGAATAAATTCTGATAGCTTGTTTGCACCTTTATGCCAGGTGACTAATATACAGTACTGATTAATAAGATTGACTTATAATATTGACCAATATGTCTATATACAGGTTAATGCAACAGGGGCACAATTCATCACTCCTATCCCCTCTTTCATTGCTTAAAAGAAAATAAGATTGAAAATGGACATAATTGTGTGTCAGCATCCTTGGCTGTGCCTGACACAGATAGTATTCTGAGACCAGCTCTGCCATGTCTGTGTCCTCAGGCCTGATCTATTATTTCTAGCCTAGAGAGCACCGCAGGCTCATGTGGAGATGAACACACAGCCATGTCCAATAAAAACACACTCCTGCAGTCGGGAGACTGGCAATGAAAAAAATTGCACAGTGCATGCTGGCGTTCAGAGTACCTCTCCTCCCTTTCTTCAGCCAAGGCCATGTTTGTTTGGTTTTTGTTCTGCACCAGAGGAGCTTGCTGAGGTGAGAAAGAGAATGAAAACAAGAGAAATGAACAAAGCCCAGACTGTGTAAAGGATCATAAAGCTATCACGGAGTATTTTTGCCTTTCATGAAAAATCATGAATAAATTATTCAGAATGAACAGATTATTTGTTTAAATATAGATATAAATAGGATACTGTTTGTTTGGGGTTTTTTGTTTGCGTGTATGTGTGTTTAAGAAAGCTTATCAAAAAGCTTCACAAGCCATTTAAATGAGACTAGAAGTGTTCATTCGTGAGGGACACATTGAAAGACCACATTCCATCATTCCATTTACAGTTCAGATTTACAGCTTTCAATCATCTCAGTTACCTATCTTTCCTGCTGAAATCAGGAATACGATTTCCATGAAAGGGTGTACATGGCCTGATTCTTAGGTGGGTGGTAAATGTCAAAGCACATGGATGGTAGGACCTAAGGTGTCCCAGATGAACATTGCCCAGAGCATCACTCTGCCTCCGCTGACTTGCCTTCTCCCCATAGTGCATCCTGGTGCCATGTGTTCCCCATGTGCGCGACATGCACGCACCTGGCCAACGTGATTCATCATGGTTCAGCTTCGTGGTTCAGCTTTACCCTGTGGACAGGGGTCAGCATGGGCAGCCCCATATATATAGAGCATATATAGAGAGGTATAAACTTAGAAATTACAGATAACTGCACCCAAATTCCACTCCAAGATACACATCTAAAAGAGCTCATTCCTAAAAAGGCTTACATATCATAAGGTAATACGTTTAGGACTCTAAACGTATAAACTTGATTCAATTGTTTGTATGGGAGCGGCAGCAGGACATCAGGGATCGCCACTAACAAAGGGTCTACGTGACCGCGATTACCATTTAAAGTGATTATTTGGTTGATAACAATTGTAACAATACCAAGCCAAGGTGTACATTACCATGATTAACATTTAAAGACATCCGGCTAGACAACAAGGTGTATCCCAGCCATTTGGGAGACACTCAGTTCTTATGCTCAATACACATTCAAAGCGGAACCTCATTTAAAGTACAAAAAGGGAAAACAGTATAAAATGCTTGAGCTCTGGGTTCTTACTGACTCAGATGAACCCAAAATACTTCTTGTATTTTGTCACTGCTACTGTATACTGGAATAAACTTCTTGTTCTTCATTAAGATCTTCACTCTCATCTTCTTATTTTCACTACCACATTGTTTTATTCCTTACAAAATTGAACACTGAACAAGCAGGGCTACAAAAGCAAAAACACCCAGACACATTGTCTAGTTTAGACTATAAACCTGAACCTGCTAGCAATGCTGCCATCTCTACCTCTGTAGAGTATTGACAATACCTATTTTTCAGCATTATTTATTTATTATTATTTTATTTATTTATATATATTTTTGCATTACATTGTTTAAATCAGGCATAGTGGTAAAGTTCATATTTAATTAAAAAAAAAAAACATAACTTCCAGTTTAGGCCACACACACTTTTTATTAAACTTCACATACAGATACAGATATACTTTTTTTTTTTTGAGAAATAAACAGATATAGATTGTTGGATTCTGGTACCCTCCTATTTTTGCATTTCTTCAGTAACATTTTCAATACTTTCTCTCTTCTTACTGTTTTTAAAGTCATTTTGAACTGGCAGTAAAGAACTACTTAATGAAGGCATGTTTTATGCATATGTTCAGATACTGTATCCTTCAAAAAGAAATAATGCCTCTCCTTGATATGAACAATAAAAGCAGCTTTAGAAAAAAAAGGATGGGAAGATGCAGAAAAAGCAATAAACCAGTCGAATATGTGAACATCTTAGTAAATAACACAACAGAGAGGGCGAATGAGACCTTAAAATACATTAGCAGGCATTTGATTGTCATCTACCAGTGCACACAGAAAGGTCAGGTGAAGCAGGTGTGTGAAGCTGATGACTGGAAAAATCTTATAATATAAAGAGCATATATGCAAAAGCTGTGATATTCCATCATATGCGTCTTATTGGACACGAGGGAAAGCCGGAATGCTCTACCAAACACCAGTTACTTGAACTTTCTGGAAAAAAAATATTAAATATCAAGGATGTCTGGGAATTATGCATCTCCAGATGTTGACCAACATTGAATTTGAAATGAAAAACCACCTGAGACCTTTCCAGCACTGGAAAGAAGGATTTCAGAGAACTCCTCACTGACCACTTGTCAATCCAGATCCATGGCATATGGAGAGATTTAGTCATATACAGCTTTCCATCATAACAATTAGAACATTAACATTCAGGTCTGGCCAGTTTATGCAGCGCTATTAAGCTCTTGTTTACTGAGCAGAAGTGGTGAGGTCGAAAGGTTAAAGAATAAGATAATGATGTTAGAGATGGTGATCAGTGCTATCATGCAAAAGAAAAGAAAAGTGCAAAATATAGGAAGCTTTACCTCAGCTGTGCTTAAAAGCAAACCTGAAATTGCCCTGAAATGTAAATGAATATGGAATGAAATGGCTGATGGAATGGCATGCATGAATGTGTGAACATGCCAAAGTGCAGTGTGTGTGTGTGTGTGTGTGTGTGTGTGTGTGTGTGTGTGTGTGTGTGTGTGTGTGTGTGTGTGTGTGTGTGTGTGTGTGTGTGTGTGTGTGTGTGCGTATGTGAGGCTTCCTACTGCTGCGAAAATAAGACTGTAAAAGAAAGAGGGTGATAAATAGCAGCACACTGTTTATTGGCTCTTTGTCTGAGATGCTTGTTTTCACCTCAGTGAAATAAACGCAATTGTGTGTTATAGCAGAACATGTGTGTGTGTGTGTGTGTGTGTGTGTGTGTGTGTGTGTGTGTGTGTGTGTGTGTGTGTGTGTGTTTGGGAGAGAGAGAGAGTGAGAGATGCAGTGATATTAGTATTCTGCTGTTGCACGAGCTGCACTTTGTCAGGAACAGCTCTCTAATGGAGGATAAACGTCCTGTTTTCATGACCTGCTCTTCCCATTCCCTTGCAGGCACATACTGCCATCTTTGGGCAAAAGAGGAGGAGCTGCCTGTCTCTCTCTCTCTCTCTCTCTCTCTCTCTCTCTCTCTCTCTCTCCCACTCTCTTTCTCTCTCTCTTTCACACACACATCTACATCCACATAAACCTGTGCATTGTTCCATACCATCTGCTGATATCAACAATTCTGTATAATTCTTTAGAGGTCCTTTTACGTGCCCATGCACCTATTCATGCTCACATTGCCATCAGAACAACAACTGAAGAGCTTGTTAGATGCAGCATTACCGTTCACTTGTAATAAGATGAGAAATCAGATACAGTTGTCAGTCAGTCCATCCCTCTCTCTTTTACTGAAAAGACATGAACATTCCACTAAAAGCATCCGGTGTACTTTTACCATCCTTAAAATAGACCAACACCTTACCTAGCCATTACAGTGAAGAAAATTTAAACCTCACAGTAATAAATATAACACAGGTTTGGAATGTAAGGAATACACAGGTTTGGAATGTAGGGAATAACGTTAATGAACATAGGACTGTATATTGTAGACAAACTCTTTAAATGATTAAATCAAAACCTTTTATCTGGGGAAACAATTGAGATTTAAAAAAAAGAGGGTTTCCAAATCAGAGAGGGTTCAGTATCTGCTGATAACCCTTGTGCAATTATTTTCTTTCTAAGAACGCAGGCTTTGTCCATTCCTTTAATCAGCAGACACACAAAACATAATCATTTGGGCAAAGCAGACCATGCAGTTTATACACTCACACATCACCACTCACAATTTTATATTTAGATTTTATCTGCACTTTAAGCCTTTTTAACAGTACACTATCACTCCATCCTGTTAGTTAAATGGAAGTTTTTTGTGCATGGAGATTTTTACTTATGTGGAAATGTTATCGCTGCAAATTTGATATAAAATGAGTCCGGACTCTGTTGGATTTCAGTGAGAGACATTTTACCTGTGTTTTGAAATCCTTACACAGAGTTTTAGTGCTTGAACATAAAATCTTCAAATTATAAGAAAGTATACATGGGTTTGATATTATTTACTTTGTATATATACTGTAAACATTTTTATGGAAATATCTAACCCATTCTGTTTTTAATATAAATATGTTGCCCCAAGAAATCAACTAAAAATACTAGTATGCAAATTATAGTAGGCAACTAAAAACTACAAATTCTTAAACCCTAAGTGTCTAATTTCATATATGCCATTAACTACCACTGTGAATTACGGTAAGAAATGCATTGATGATTATAGGCACAATAAAATAGGTAGAAATTCCATTCTTTGGCTGGTAAAATGATAATAGTTAAAAAAAGTAAAGTGCCTGAAGTACTTCAGAGGCTCTAGAAGGCCATTTTTGAAACTTTTGCTCCTCACCCACTAGAAGAAATGCAGCAATTTTTACAGCATGTCTATCCCATCTGAATCGTGCCTTTAGAAAGATCTGCCCTGTTAGTGATCAATGGAGGTGCTGAATGTGAGAAGAAAAATATCCCCTGGTTACAATAATAATCCCCTTCACACACACACACACACACACACACACACACACACACACACACACACACACACACACACATACACACACACACACTTTTCACAAAGAACTGGTTATATTTAAATGAAGTTAACCAGATTGGGATTATTGGTCACTTAATGGTCCAGTCATAAATTTAAACATACAAATCATCTCAGACAGTGTCAAAATTCTATCTAAATGAAATCAGTGCTGCCGTTTTACTCTGAAGCCGTCTACAAGAAGAGCCAGAGCCGTCTCTGAGGAGACTGAGGTCCTTCAAAATCTGCATAATGATGCTAAAGATATTCTATGAGTCTGTGGTAACTTTTTTTTAACTGTGGTAATTTTTTTTTGCTGTTGCATGCTGGGGCAGTGGAACGAAGGTAGCTGATGATAACAGACTGTACAAAATCATTCATAAGGCGGATGTTTTGGGAGTGGAGCTGGATGTTGTCTGAGGTGCACTGGCCATTTTAGACATCTTCCACCTGTCCTAGATGGATACAGGAGTATGTTCAGTCGCAGACTCATCCAATCAAGGTGCTCCACAGTGCGACACAGGAAATCCTTCCTACCTGTGTCCATCAGACTGTTTAATTTCTCTGTGCAACAACATATCTCTCTGTGCAACAATACATCTTTACTGTTATATTTATTTAAATCCTAGCTTTATTTATAATTTCTTTTTTTGTATATATTTCTTGTGTATACCAGTCTCTATTTTTCTATTCTTATTTTGGTGGCATGGAGCTGGGGTAACTAACCCAATTTCCCCATGGGGATTAATAAAGTATTCTGAATCTGATTCTGATGATCTTATTGATTTCAAGTCCTATAGTGGCCACGACCACCAGAACCCTTGGGTCCCACATACACATTCACTCCCCACTGCATAATTTATATGTAATATTCTAGAAAAGTAATAATCTGAAGATGTGCTTGATTTTTTTTAAAAATAATTTTTTATAACACAAATGGCCTTCATATTAATATTTGATCATTTACTTTTATAATTTATAACGTTATATTCAGTAATGCAACAGATTTTATAGTTAAATTCTCGGTTGACTTTTTTTTGGTTTAAACTTCTTTCATCGACATGTTGCTCTATTTTCGTTGTTTTTAACAGCATCGTACATTATTCACAGAGATGCCAGTTGGATGCCAAAAAGAAAACTTTTGTCTGTTCAGAAGTCTCAGCTCTTCACCTGTATCCTCTGCTCGAACAATCAGCATCAACCAAAAGATTAGCACCAGAATCACTAAACACATGACAAATTATTCAATATATACACACTTAATGTGCTGGCTGGTGGCAAAGATCCTCAGAGAAATACGAATAAACTTCCTGCGATCTGGATTCATTAAATCACTACCATGCCACTATTTTGACTTATAAAACTAACCATACTTTGAGAGCACAGCAAAATGTAAGACACACTGACCAATTTAAGTTACATAACATATCCCTGATCGATTTTAGGTAATAAGCCTGTTTCTCTATTGCAGTGAAGAATTAAAAAGTCTCTTCAGCAGCCATTGTTAAAAAATCACAATAGATGTGTCCTTAATGTAGAGAAAGGATTTTTTTCTATAGAAGATAGATCATTGTAGCTACGAATGATCACATTCAGAAATCACAAAAGAAAAGTAGATGCTATCATATACTGAATGAGAATATGATGTAATTGCTCCTCTATTAAAACAGTATGTGAATCTGCATGCATTAACACAGGCATTTCATGATGATTTCTCAGTCTGTCAAGTGTGTGAGAGCTTCATTCTCTGTGAGAGAGAGAAAGAGAGGTGGGGGGCAAGAGAGAGTGAGAGGGGGGGGAAGGGGGGAGAGAAAGGAAGAGAGAGAGAGAGAGAGAGAGAGAGAGAGAGAGAGAGAGAGAGGAGAGAGCTCTCTCTCTTTCTTCTTTTCTCTCTCTTTCTCTTTATTTTTTCTTTCTCCCTCTCTTTCTTTTTTCTCTCCCTTCCTCCGCCTCTCTCTCTCTCTCTCTCTCTCTCTATCTCTCTATCCTCTCTCTTCTCGTCTCTCTCCCTCTCTCTCTCTCTCTCCTCCTCTTGTCTTCCCGTCCCTCGTCTCTCTCTCTCTCTCTCTTTCTCTCTCTCCTTTTTTCCGCTCTTTTTCTTTTTCTACTCTCGAGAGAGAGAGAGAGAGAGAGACCACTGAACATGTCACTTCTAATTTTTCCCCTTACTGGTTAGACTTCCTGTGTGTATTATTCGTATATCATTTCTGTCTTCTACACACACACACACACACACACACACACACACACACACACACACACACACACACACACACACACATACACACACACACACACACACACACACACACCTTCGAAGTCATTTTTATCTCAAACCTCAAATCTCTTTACTATAACCATCCTTCGTCATCCACAGAGGAACTATTCCTGCGGGTTTTTGAGATTGTACCGATAAAATGTAATGGCTCCCATCATTAACCACTCACACTGCTAACCTCTTCTCGATTTATCCACACACAGGTAGGACTCTTGTTTCTCAGAGTTTCAGCCCAGCATCGACTCTGTCTCCCCGGGGCAGAACAAAACAAATCGCCTCCATCTGTGTAGGTGACACAAGCCTAGCAAACACTAGCCGAGTGAGAAGACGCAGGTCAGGACCCTGTTATTTTAAATGCGCTGTTCATTTGGAGAGAATCTATAACTCTTCTCAAAATGCAGCTTTCACTGGAGGTG
Source organism: Tachysurus fulvidraco (assembly GCF_022655615.1). NCBI lineage: Eukaryota > Metazoa > Chordata > Actinopteri > Siluriformes > Bagridae > Tachysurus > Tachysurus fulvidraco. Next base: position 11,497,331 of record NC_062536.1, read on the forward strand.
ATGAAGTTGTTGTTGTTTTTTTTACTCCAGGGAGTGTGATGCTGCCATTTTCATGGCCGACAAGCCTGCGCTGAACTACTTTATCCAGTTTAAAAATACACAGCTCCTCCCAAGCCTCCACAACTTCTGTCACACTTCAGAGGGTGGGTTGAGACGAGTATTGCAAACAGCGAGAAGAAAAAGAATGTGTAAAGATGTGGACCTTTAAGGTAGTTTGCCAAGCCAATACTCTCTTTGAAAAAAACAGAATATTCAGTAACAACCAATTCAAGAGTGTGGCTTGAGGAATTTCTATTGAAACTGTTGCTGCATCTCTGAGTTCTGTCTTTCATGCGTGGCATCAATTTCTCCAACAACATCATCTATTTTATCCCGTACGCTGCACAAACAGAGCAGGACAGGGAAGACTGACAAACAAACACTAGATTTCTCTCTCTCTCTCTCTCTCTCTCTCTCTCTCTCTCTCTCTCTCTCTCTCTCTCTCTCTCTCTCTCTCTCTCTCTCTCTCTCTCTCTCTCTCTCTCTCTCTCTCTCTCTCTCTCTGTATCTCTGTCTCTCTGTCTCTCTCTCTCCCTCCATATGCTGTATATACTGTATATAATATACAGTGATCCCTCGTTTATCGCGGTTAATGGGGACCGAAACCTCTCGCGATAGGTGAAAATCCGTGAAGTAGGATTGGCCCTAAGTTTGACCTTTTCACTGATGGTCATCATCTTCCTCTTCCTCTTGCGCTCACTAGAGGAATCTTTTAGCGTGAATCTTTTCAGTTGACAGCGTGAACGAGAGTGGCGAGATACAACAAGGGAAGAAGCTGGGAGAGGATGCGATGATGCGCAGCCAATCAGATCTCGCGCCGGGAACCAATCATGTGCCTTGTCTGAGTGCCTGTGGGTATGTACAAAGCCTCTGAGAGAGTTTCTCTCTTTGTCTGGCATCCCGGGAAACAGTTTTTATTTTTATTTTCAACGGTATTGAATATTTTTGAAAAATCAGAGATGCACTAAGGCCGCGAAACTTGAACCGAATATATAAACTTGAATAGATAGATAGATAGATAGATAGATAGATAGATAGATAGATAGATAGATAGATAGATAGATAGATAGATAGATAGATAGATAGATAGATAGATAGATAGATAGATAGATAGATAGATAGATAGATAGATGTGTGTGTTCTAAAGTTTTTCAGCTAGGCATATACATATGTATAAATATAGCAAGTTTCCAAGTTTCACTTTTTTTTTTAGCTAGGAAGAGAAAGGAGAAAGGGAAGGATGGAGAGACAGAAGCTGAGTTTTCCTAAAAAGGCCAGACGGTTTGGTGGAAGGATCGATGATAGCTATAGACAGACATAAAGTCACATGCCTTGGCCTATTTTTGGACGTGCCTCCTCTGGCAAGCACTAAGTCTCTGCTGTCTGGGCTCTGTAAGTGCTAACATTTCACTTTAAAGATGAATTAATACCTCTGCAAATTCTAAGCACATAATGGAATAGTCACAGTATATGAGTAGCCATTAATAAAGGTAATATTATCATATTAACATCTTAAATCATTCTGATAAAAGATACCATGATTTTTTTTTTTAAATGAAAGATTTATTTACATTATAAAGTGTCTGTTTTAAAAAAAGATTGACTTAAATTATTAGAAGTTTAATGCAATGGCACTGTGTCTGTATATGAACCTGTGTATAATTATAAATATAGGAGCTCTACCAGTGGAAACAATTAAATAACCCCTATAGGTGTTCTGGCTCTGATAGTTTCTTGACTTCAGATAAATCACTCCATCATAAATTGTCTTAACTAGAGATGCTTTCTTGGCTTTTTTATTTTATTTTATTTTTTGTTTGTACCTGCATAATTGAGTCAGTTCTACATACATGTAAAAAAAAAAAAAAGTATCCTTTGTGACCCTGAGCAGGTAGTTACTAAGGACATATGACATATTATTATGACACATTATTGCATGTTTATGTGAATTACATTAGAAACTGATTAGAACACAATGTCTGTTCTTTCTGGATAATGTCTTTATATTCAGATGTAAGTTTGTCACCATTTTGTATTTAGATTTTAATTCTTAACTAAAATATATTCATATATAATATTTACATTTGTTGATTCACAACTAGAATTTAAGCCATGGTATGTAGAGTGTGCTCTACTGGATTAAGCTCCTACGTGACCAGCACACATGGTTTATTTTTGGACATTTGTATGCCGATGCTGGCTTTGAATTGTAGAACTACTCTGATAAAGTTAACCCAAACTTACCTTTTAATGTAACCTTATAACAAAGTATTACCCGTGAAAAATATATACCAATATTTGTCCCGTCCAATTTTGTGGGTATGTGGTAGCCTAGTGGTTAAGGTGTTGGGCTACCAATTGGAAGGTTGTGAGTTTGATCACAGGTTTACTAAGATGCCACTGTTGGGCCCCTGAACAAGGCCCTTAACACTCAGTTGTATTAAAATTAAATGAGATAATGTAAGTCGCTCTGGATAAGGGCTTCTGCCAAATGCTGGAAATGTAAATGTTAGAGCTAATTTCTTTGGTGTGTTATAATCATCTAAAGTATATGAATAGCACACAAGTACACATACAAGTGAGCCACTCTGGACACAAAGAACGAGACAGAAAACGTTGCCATCCATTTATAGATATTTTTGCTTAAAAATCAGAGGCAAATTGTTGTAAGGATGTATTTTTAACTATACATAGTCATATGTAGCAAGTTTTTAAGTAAGGAGTAAAATACAACATACTGTAATATCATTTTAGAGGAAAATAATCAATAAGATGTGTTAATGTGAACTGATTATTTTCCCATACTACATTCATAGGCGAAAAGCTGTGGCATAAGCATAAGTATTTATTCCACAGCAATTTGCCAACACAGCTTATCATTTCACAGAGAAACCAGAAGATTCCTCTGTCCTGCAGACTCTCTGCAGCAGAAAACTTCAAGGAGCTTTATCTTTAACGGTTACAAACATATGCTCTTCCATTAATGTCCAAAAAATGTGTCTCCTTTCAGAAAGGTTCACCATATCAATGATTACGCACATTTATGTGTTCAATAACATTAAAGTGTTTAATTCATTTATTAGTATACTTATTATTATGATTATATGGTGCATTCCCAGTCCACTTCCCTGTAAATGAGTTGTTACTATACACATGTTCATGTGCATTAATATAAACCTAATTTGAATTTCACTCAAAACTATTACTGTCAGAGCTGCTGTTATAGACAATTAATGAACACTTTCTGACCAATCAGATTGAAGAATTCAGCAGCAGTATTGTATAATGTAAATGAACCACCAGCCAATCAGTTGTAAAACATCAAACTCCATCCAAGTCGGACCCTCCCTCTGAAGTAGATTAAACTTCACAACACACCTCATGAGTGCTCCTTTAATAGAGACCGAGTAATAACGTTCAGGAAAATAAACTTCACAGGAAAAGACTCTGTTGCTTTTTAACAGAAACAGGTCTTTTATATAAAGTCATGCCATTTAAAACCTTTAAGTCTTCGCCACTTTGTACCGCCAGTCTGACAAGCGGGTCTGTAACCAGCGCCGAAGATAAAGGCTGCAGGACCTGATGGCTGCTTGCCTGTGCTGGATTACCTCCACCCCCCTAACTCCCCTCCCCTGTTGCAAGTCGTGTGTTTATGGCGTACTGTTTATATGCTTATGTTGCTGAGGTGTTTTTCCTGTTCCCCACCGGAGCATAGTCTGGGGGTTGTTGTTTTTTTCTCCTCCCTTCCCATATGTTATGCTGTATTTCTTTTCCCTGTCTTCCTGTCCTGTCCCCCCTTGTCATATTGTATGCACTGTATGTATGGACAGGTTGATGGCTAATTTCACTGGTACCTGTGACCAGTGACAATAAAGGCTACTACTACTACTACTACTACTACTACTACTACTACTACTACTACTACTGTACTACTACTACTACTACTACTACTACTACTACTACTACTGTACTACTACTACTACTACTACTACTACTGTACTACTACTACTACTACTGTACTACTACTACTGTACTACTACTACTACTACTACTACTACTACTGTACTACTACTACTACTGTACTACTACTACTACTACTACTACTACTACTACTACTACTACTACTGTACTACTACTACTACTGTACTACTACTGTACTACTACTACTGTACTACTACTACTACTACTGTACTACTACTACTGTACTACTACTGTACTACTACTACTGTACTACTACTACTACTACTACTACTACTACTAAGCATTTCATGAATTCTTCAGAAAGATTTGTGCAAAGCCTATGAATACGTTATGCAGGCCCAATATTCGTACCATTTCAAAACAGCATCATGAAACTTAAACAAAATCTAGTTTCGTAAATATAGTAAACATACATTTCTAATAATAGATATAGCCACACCCATTACCTGTTAAAACCACACCCATTACCTTTGTAAACCACACCAATTACCTGTTTAAGCCACACCAATAACTTGTGTAAGCCACACCTAGTATCAGTTTATGCCACACCCATTATCTGTTTAAGCCACACCCATTACCTGTGTACACCGTACTTGTTATCTGTTTAAGCCACACCCATTACCTGTGTACACCATACTTGTTATCTGTTAAGCCACACCCATTACCTGTGTACACTGTACTTGTTATCTGTTTAAGCCACACCCATTACCTGTGTACACCATACTTGTTATCTGTTAAGCCACACCCATTACCTGTGTACACCATTCTTGTTATCTGTTAAGCCACACCCATTACCTGTGTACACCATACTTGTTATCTGTTTAAGCCACACCCATTACCTGTCTACACCGTACTTGTTATCTGTTTAAGCCACACCCATTACCTGTCTACACCGTACTTGTAATCTGTTTAAGCCACACCCATGACCTGTGTACATCACACCAATTATCTGTTTAAGCCACACCCATTACCTGTTTAAACCACACCCATGGAACTATGGAATATCTAAAGCTATACTTACCCATGACAGGACTAGTTAAATGGATTAAGTTCATGGCAAATTCAATACTCTATCAAGCTCAGAGAAGACTTGTCTCCTAATATCTTATCTCCATTAGATTCATTAATTGCACCTGTCTAATTATTCCGGTTGCTTACGATGTTACACATGATATGATTTGGGATCTGAGATCCTCCTAAAGCCCATGGCTTTGTGTTTAATTTTTTTAAACTTGTCTTCAGTGCCAGCCTTGCTGCTAATTACTGAATTCACCTTCACAGTCACAAGGAAAGTGAAATTTATAAGTGTAAATAAGGCATAAAAATTATCCAACTGTCAATCAAGCTACACATCTGTGTGTCTCGAACATTAATACACTAAGTGTTAATTGTATCTGACTAATTGTTCTGGATCTTTACTCATTGTGTCATATGTCACTCATCATCTAGGTGAGATATAGTGAAGAATCATCCTCCTCAATGGTGTTAACATTAGATGGTTTGAAAAGAAGAGAGGTTTAATGAGTGTTAGAGCTGATTGGCAGCTTCTTGCTCAGAGCAGCACTGTAACGGAGTGATGAAGACGTAGCCTTGGTGTGCCTGTGACACTCAGACATTCAACCAGGCTGCTAATTAAATCATTCACCTGTATAAACATGATGAAACAGTGAATGTGGATTTTGAATCTACAGTATAAGACCTTGAAGTACAAAGCATAGGTTTGAAAATGTCTGTAGAATTACAATACAATAAAAAGAATAAAGTAAAAGATGAGAAGTGAAAGGAACCCGCTCCTGATTCCGCAACCTTCTGTCATCTTCAATATATTCTGCCCTAAAGGTGCTGTATTTTTCATAGAATAGAAGAAATGGCTGCAACCCTGAGAAACACTGAGTGGCACTAAGTGTCTAAATTGCAGTTTTTACAAAAGTCTCATTTGAAAAATTCACTGTGATTGTTTTGTGACTGGAAAAACTCAAAAAGATGAGTGAAATGTATTAAAAATACAAAATAAAACTGTTTAAAATCAAGCAAGGAAATCTCTTAATCCTTGCATTAAAAATATCATACTTTTATCCATTTTTAATTATATTATTTTTAATGTTGTGAAATCCTTGAAACAGGTAAGTTCCATGTTATGACTTGTTATAAACAGTCATCCAATCAGCCTGTCTTCTGTCATGAAAACACACATGAAAGAAAATGTAGTTTTAGTTATTTACAGAAATGCAGAAAGGTGCGATTGTATGATAAATATTAATGAATCTTGGGGTAGGAGCTATATAAGAGATATATAAATATAAGTATTAACTAGTGGGTAGTCTTAGTGGAAACAGACTGGGAGCTGGAGAGGCATTAAAAAGCACTTGAATAAAATATAAATTTAAAATAAATTTATAAATATAATTTTTAGGCTGAAAAAAATGACTTAGGATGTGTTTTATGGTGTAATAAAAAAATAGACATAAGATATAAGATATGAGATTTCATGTTAAATGATTAGAGATGAGAAGAAATTCGAGCCAGTGCACTGATGAAGAAAGTCAGCCTTCATTTAGATCACAGGCAACTCCTTCTCCTTGTCAGATTTAATTAAAACAAACGTGTCTTTTAGATTCGGGTCACACTTTTTTTATGATGTTGAAGAGGAAGCCTTTCTTCCACATTGCTGTTACTGAAGGCCAATGTGCTTTGCACTGCCATTCTTTAGGCTGCTGTGTTCTAATGATAAAGATGTGCCACTGATCTTTAGGGCATGGACAAGGATGAAAGCAATTTGTTATTTTAGTCCTGTTCTTTAGGGTGCAAAAAAAAATCACAAAAAACTGGCATGTCTTCCAATCATACTGCAGCTGAAAGGATTAGCGAATGAGATGACACAGTTGAATATGTATCATGTGATATTTCCGTTATCAAGAGCATTGAGACCACTATATAAGACATAACTACGAGTGAGCATCCATTCTTTACTTTCACAATGGAAATAATTATGCTAGCCGGGCTGGTGTTAAATGTTTTTGTCCACACATATGTACATAGCAACTATTATAAAAGTCAGTGCCAATCAGGACTGTAGAACGAGGCGCAATTATGCTGTTCTGATACGTGGGAATAGCTAAGTGGCCCTTTTGTTTCACAACGCTTGCTGGCTCAGTCGCTAAGCACAGCTGGGAAATGGAGCAGCTGGAAAATTAGCATCAGGATTCAGTGCTCAAAGAGTTTTCTTAGAAATGTTTACGCAAGTTCAGAAGTGCAGACACATTCCTCTATGTTCGGATGTATTCACAGAGCTCCTGCTACTGCACCATGGAGACAGATGAGACACATGATAATCCACAGCAGGAGGCTGAGCAAAAGACAACCGAATGCATATTTCCCTGGCAACTGATCTCGATCTGTCTGCTTTCTTTTGAGGTATATCTACGTTTTTGTCCACAGCGTGATGTCACATGATGTATTGTGGCTTTTTTCTATGCATTCCCTGTTTGAATCAAATAAGAGTGATGGCATAGCCTAGCACTTCCTGTCACACTAGCAGAAAACATGCCTCACAGTCAACAGCACCACTACACCCCATGATGCTTTTCCTCTCACTGGGACACGCTTGCTTTATAAAACATGGCACATAAAACTGTCAGCTGATGTAGATAATGTTTAAAGTATATACACTGCAACAATTTATCTGTTATAGATGGAAAAAACTGGGCTGTCTGGGAAAAATTTAGGGATGGGGCCAAGTATAACAAGAAATATGAATTTTTAATGCCTTTTTTATCTTGGAGAAACCAACACAGACATATACCATTTAGACAGACATATGAACCGAATCAAATTTTTAGAGGGTTACACACTTTCTCTTTGTGTTTTTTTAATTGTAAGAATTTAATTCATTTGCATACAAAATGGGGAGCACGGTGGCTTTAGCATGTTCGCCTCACACCTCCAGGGTTGGGGGTTCGATTCCCGCCTCCGCCTGGTGTGTGTGGAGTTTGCATGTTCTCCCCGTGCCTCGGGGGTTTCCTCCAGGTACTCCGGTTTCCTCCCCGGTCCAAAGACATGCATGGTAGGTTGATTGGCATTTCTGGAAAATTGTCTGTAGTGTGTGAGTTTGTGAGTGAATGAGAGTGTTTGTGTGCCCTGCGATGGGTTGGCACTCCGTCCAGGGTGTATCCTGCCTCGATGCCCGATGACACCTGAGATAGTTTGGATAAGCGGTAGAAAATAATTAAATGAATACATACAAAACTAAAGTATGTGCATGAATAGTCTGAAAGCAAAGTTCTGACCCTCACTCCAGCGCTTTATATATGGACAAAATCTCAGTGTTTATATAAATCCATGGGAATCCAAATAAACGCACCTGAAAGAACTAGAGAGATTTTTATTTTTTTAGGCCAAATCAGACTTAACAGTTTATTCCTATGAATGTGACAAATAATGGAAAATTCAAGGTTTTATATAAAATAAATAAATAATATATATATTTATGTTTTCATCATTTTATCCTGTCTGAAAGGATAAAGCCTCGAAAGGTATTTTTCTCCAATAAATGTAAACCCCTGTCTATTCGACTCGACATCATTGTGAATCATTGTATTGCAACACCTTGCAACGTTCCCTAAAATATATAACACTTTCAGTATTCAAAGCATTTGTTTCATTATTACAGTGTTTATTGAAGCACAAAGGTTTTAATGCTTTAGTGATTTGAGCGAGTGTGAATATGCATAGAGGTGAGAGAGCATGGTAGATGAGCTTCCCAGTGTTATAACCCCAAAATTCACATTTCTCTTCATACACAAAAATTTAGTTAATATTTATTAACTCAGTACATTCACAGTCTTTGGCAGACACACTTATCCAGAGCAACTTATCTCTGACCAGGAGACACCTTAACCACAAGAGTCAAAAGGTAATTTGTTATTAATAACACAGATAATAATATAAAGTATTATTGTTATTTTTGAGCCATTTTCAGTACTTAAATATTTTTTAAAAGTTCTTTCTGATAGTAGTTATATTCAAGACATATTCAATCATTTTTTTTATTCATCTTGACTTACTTAGAACCCTCAGCAGGAGTCAAAGGTAAAACTTTCATGATCCAAACCAAAAATTAGCTTTTATCACACCGGACAGCTTAATGCACTGAAGGAGCCAAATACACATAATTATGTGGCTCAATTATTTAAAATGTGAAAGGTGAAGTGTGTTATGCTTCCAGACCCAGAGCCATCAGTAACCCAGAGCACTCAGAGAGGTGAAGAGAGACACTGATTCCCAACTACATCACACAGTATGTATTAACACGTATTTACACGCACACACACCCCTACATTGTACCTGCAAACATCCACAAGTCTGTGAACTTAATTCTAAATATATCCACCAACCACACTGAACTATGGATGTAAAATAGGTAGCCTAGTGGTTAGGGTGTTGGACTACTGAGTGGAAGGTCATGAGTTTGAATCCCAGGTCCAACACCGCTGGGCCCCTGAGCAGAGCACTTAACCCTCAATTACTCAGTTGTATAAATTGAAATAAAAATGTATGTCACTCTGGAGGTGTCTGCTAAATGCCATAAATAGCTCAGCAATAAATTTCACTGTGTTCTAATCACACTACAGAAGCATTATATATAAAATAAATATTATATAAACACAAACCCATTTGTTTTTACTTTAGGTTTTTTTCACTAAAGGTTTTAAAATGGTTTTACTAACACACAAAAGTTCAAGATGACAAAAACACACAAATCACCTTTTCCACATCAGCAAACCTTAAAAAAGGGGGATTTTTTATAGAGGGATTTTGAGATGGATTTTGAGATGGATTTGTCCCTTTTTTGAAGGGACAAAATGGATTTTTCATCTGCCACTAAATATGACTTGGAAAACATTTATCACAATACTCTAGATGTTCAGCATGATTGATATGCAATAGCTAGGCAAATATCTATGTAGTTCATATGAAACAATCATCAGAATCCATGGCAACACTAAAACATTGTTTTAATGATTACATGGGTTCGCTCAGTGCCATGATCTGCTTAAAAATGTACATATGACTAAAAGTTCAGGTTAAAACCTCACTTACTCTTCCTCCTTTCAGTATTATGTTACACTAGCTAATCTTGTTTTTCAACCCAGACAACCTTTTTTTATGTTCCTGCCAAAAAGCATCCTCATATCATCAGTATCAATTGTTTAACCTGGTATTTTTAGTGACGTTGTTTATTGTGCCATGACAGCTCCACTTAAGTGCATTACATTTCATTCTGCACATGGGGAGAGTTTATGTCGACTGGGATGTGACAGAATACATTATAGATCATGCTGGCTGATTCCACAGAATGACACCAGCCTTTGTGCAGGATGTACAGGCACCATCTGCAGTAGCCTTGGGCACTGAGCAGTGGAGCGCATGGAGCAAAGGGGCAAAAAAGGGCATTCCATAAGAGCCCATTAGATGTAACACAAAGAGGGATAGAGGATAATAATGCAGCATATCACAACTAAGGAGGTAATTACATCATTCGTCTATTGGCTGATAAAACCACAGGTTGGCTGACTGATGCACAGTAGCAGGAAAAGAAAGGTTGGAATTGTGCCTGTTTTGGCAAGACACTTACCAAACATCATCTAGTTTAAATGGCATGGTTTGTTCAGCTGATTGGCGGTTTGGTGGTTTGGTCGTGATCTTTCAGCGCAATCGGTGAAACCTATGTCGAATTAACATTTGTCAATGTTGACTTTAATAGAAACTCCTCTGTCTTGGATCCCATTCTGCAGAATCGTTAGAAATCTTGTAACCCTTAGTGATAAGAAGGAAAGGGCACAACAAGCCACAACAAACTAATCAACACACTGCCTCCAGATGCTCGGATGGTGTAGATCAATCCAGCCACAGCGTTACATGAACATCCCTATACACATGCTTTTCTCCTGTCCATCTTAGAGTTTTTCTTACATGCTCAGATCAGGTTTGATTTGGCTCTTAGTCTGTAAAAAGGTACTCTGTGCACTAAATGTCTAGTTTAGCTTGGATTTTTTTTAACAGTCAATACTCGTTCTTAGAAAACGTTGAAACCTTGGTATATCAAAAGTGCCTTGTTTTCACATCAGCAATTTCACAGCTTATCAAGGACCTTGATAAAATATCTTTGAACTAAAGCTGTGTGCTCGTTGGCAGCAAAATAGTGCAATAATAAAGAGACAGGTTTTCACAGGAAGCAGTACGCTTTCTGCCCATTCTTCAGTTAGTTAGAGTATTAAGCACACCCACTTTACTAAGAAAAGCAAATGTTGAAGCAAAGAACAGCATAAAAGTTTCCATGAACAAAATAAATGCTGACAAGCACAGGAAGCTATCCAGTTTAACAAATGGTAAGTAAAGGCAGCTAATGGTACCAAAAATACAACAAAAACCTTTTCAGAGTGGCTCTCGGTAAATATTTCAGGCCCCACAGTTGGTGGCTATGAGTGAAAAAGAAGGCTAGCAGCTGCTGCGTGCCAAAAGGCCGCGCTATCAGCTCCCAATGGCTCCCAGAGACAGATGGAGAGGGTGCGTGACCCAGAGTTTAGAGCTGCGCAAAAGACACTCTGCCTTTATCTCTGCAGTAATGAAGAAAACTGGAGCTGGGACTGGATCCGATATGCCTCCAAGCTTGCAGAGATCCAGATCATCAGCATGCACTCAGACTGACTCTACAGCTTTATCACCTTTTAACTGAGGGGAAAAAACACCTCTGATAAAAGTCTAGTAATAAGAAGCCAAAACAAACTGATGAGGCATCTGTGGTTAACCAAGCCTGCATCCCCAGTTTTCTTTAAGGTTAATTGACTTTTAAAAGTTGATGAAAAGTTAAGCAAGTTAAACTGATCCATATTGGGCATATATTGCCAAAATCACTGCCTTAATCAATGTGTTGGTTTCAATAATGCTCTCAGACATGGCTGAATTAAAGAACGACACTTTTATGCATGGAATCCAAGCTGAGAAAATTGGCAATTAAAAATGTGCTATTACCATTAGCAGGCAAAAAAATATCAATTAGCAGGGCAACACAGACAGTGTCATAAAGTAACGTTGTTCTAAGCAGTAAGAAATATGCCAAGAAAGAGGAGTTAAGTGACCTTAGGTGAATGTGGTATTGATCGAGTGGATGGAGTGAGACAGAGCGGTGGGGTGGGAGTGGTGGGAGAACAAAGTGGATTGATTTAGCTTGATGAGTGCTTAATTAAGGAGATGGGCCTGTGGTTCCTCATTGCCTGCCTGTGCAATTAGAACTCAGACCCATTGCATCCACACTTCCCATGATCTGACAGAGAGTGTAAGAGTGAGGAACTTGAGCATTGATTAAATTGACCGAATAAAGGCCTTACAGACTACTAATCACAGAGAAAATCTTGAAGTAGCTGTTGATAAGGAATGGAAAGAGCGAGGGAAGAAATCTTGCTTTTTGGTCTAGCTAACAGCAAGCAGGCAGGACCATGTGGTCAAGATAAGAAAATTTATACTAATGATGTAGCTATAGAGAGGTTGTATCTAAAATCTGAAATAACCTCACTGTCTCTCTCAGCATGCCACTGAAGCACCACCATGCCAAAGGCACACGTCATGCATACACATAGCTGTTTACCGAGTTCTCAAGGTGACTGACTCTCCTTGAGAACTGTGTGCTCTACAGTGTTAAACAGTGATGGGGCACAGTATATTATAATCACATACTGTGAGCATGGAAGAAAATATCTAGTAAAAAATCTAGTATTCTGAGTGCTGCTTCAAGGCAACTGACAAATCTATATAGACATTTATAAAAGCTGGGCCATGACAACTGACTTTATAGCTCCAGACTGAATAAGAAAGTCATGACAACCGACTTAATATCTACAGGCTGATTAAAAATGTCATGACTACTGACTTTATTGTTCCAGGCTAACTGAGAGTTATGACAACTGACTTTGTAGCTTCAGGCTGATTAAAAGCGTCATGACAATTACTTTAGAGCTCCAGGGTTGCTAAGAGTGTCATGACTACTGACTTTATCTCTACAGGCTGATTAAGAGTGTCATGACAACTGAATTTATATATACAGGCTGACTGGAAATGCCAGAACTTTACATCTAGAGGGTAATTATTAGTGTTATGACAAATAACAGTGCCATAAATACTGATCATACAACTTCAGACAACTTGATTAGAAGAAGAATCCTTTATTATTATTTTTGTCTCATATACTTTACAGCACAGTGAAATTCTTTCTTCACATATCCCAGCTTTATAGGTTGGGCTCAGAGCGCAGGATCAGCCATGATACACAGCTTGGCGGTGCAGGGGCTTGAACCCTAATCTTTTGATGAAAAGCCCAGAGCTTTTAGCACTATGTTGATTAAGAATGTCATGGCCACTTAGGCAATGACACTATATCAACTGCTGGTGGTCATGTATACAGTATGTTGTAAGACTGCAAACATGGCCAAAGAATGTTATATGTGTAGATCAGGTCAAAAATCCTGGTGTATTACCAACTTTTGATGTTTGACATGTTACACCATCAATATCGTTTGATTTATAGAAACGAGGTACACAAATCTGTCACTGCTCAGGCTGCTTCTCAACTTGATATCAAAACGATCAAAATCAGATTTGTAATAGCCGAGACTTATTCAAGTAAGCCTTTCTTAATGCTTATGCAGGCTTATGTAGCCCCATGAACACTGTTACCAAATATCCTGGGTACGTCAACGAGCTCTAGAAGTTAAACACAGCATTTTCAAGATGTTCTTTTGTGAGATCCTTGTGAGCGCTGCTTGGCTGCTTTTGGGGCTTTCACGGCCGCTGTGGGATTTATTCATACCCGCACATCTCAGGATACATGTGCACAAAGCAAATATCTGCACGTCTTTTCTTTTCAGACAGATTTTCAAAAGAACATGTTGCTCTTTTTAGTTTGTGTCCTGTCAGGTGAGACAAGTTCAACATCTGACTTCAATGTTAAGAGGCTAAAATTCCCACAACACAAAAAGCAAAGGGAATTTAGTCTTCAGCAAAAAAAACCCCAAAACACTACAGTACTGTCAAAAGTCCACTACCATCATCACAACGTGTTATAGATAGATAGATAGATAGATAGATAGATAGATAGATAGATAGATAGATAGATAGATAGATAGATAGATAGATAGATAGATAGATAGATAGATAGATAGATAGATAGATAGATAGATAGATAGATAGATGGATGGATGGATGGATGGATGGATGGATGGATGGATGGATGGATGGATGGATGGATGAAAAATGTGCACAGTTAAAGCTGACAGGGAAATCCCATTAAGCCCAAGTACAACAGCGGTGATATTGGAAATAGGGAGGATGAAAAGACAGATCTATTATCCTAAGCTCTCTCCGAAATCTCTTTTTTTTCGATCAATGGATCATGCTCCCTGAAGATGAGCAGGAGTCTGAATTCTTCCTCAGGGATTTGTCCTACCAGAAAAAACACCTCATGCTTCTCCCAGCATGTGTGTTACTCTAAAACCACTGAAGACATCACAACACAAAGGTCTGCTTATCAACACACACACTTTCTCCAAGTGTTTAGCATTTAGAGGCAGGGCATGTACAGTACAGTAGATCCAGCATTGCTGATTTCAGGGTTCCAAGCAAAAATCCTGCTCGAGTCTATGAAATACGAGATGTTTTATATCCGTAGCAGCAAGTGACAGGTTTCTCCAACAAACCTTACAGCAAAGTCACATGAATAAGGTGATCTAATAATCACGTGAAATTTACTTTAATTTGTCTGAAGGTTCAGTTACGCTTGTCATTTTTTTCACATTATAACTTGCGACTAAGCTTATATTCAAATTTCTTTTACAAGATTCACTTTTCTTTTTTCACATTTTTTTAAAATATATTTTTTATCAATTATTTCTGATATATTCCTATTTTCACAAGTTATTTACACCTTTGTCGTTTTGTTTTCAGATGCGTTTTATAGTTTCCTTTTTCTTCACATGGGATTCGCATTTTCTGGCATTTCAATGTGACAGGTGCAATCTCAGTGCAAAACATACAGTAAATATTTATGTATTTGATCAGTGAACGATTTAACAAAGTACATATGACATTAACAAAAAAGTTGCTTCAGATTGCCTGAAATGTTTTGCATTGTGATAGAACTGGCACTGAATTCATTTATGGCTATAATTTTGCTATAGGTAATTGTGTAATCCTACTGAAAAAACCTGGAGCAAGCCGAATAGTAAATCCAGGTCTCACACAAAGATCTGACAACTGCATGAATAATACAAAACTTGTCCGCTCACACACACACGCACACACACAACAAGAAAAGCTAATTAGCAGTGATCTGTTTTTATATACATCAATAAATTCAGTGCTCATGTTAGCTGAACAATATGAAGATTGTACATTCCTGCATCATAATTGTATATCAAGGGTAAATACACCTGAGAAAATGTCAGTGTTGGAAAATATCTTCCTATTTAATTTTTAACAGCTCATCAAATATATAAAAACAGATTTCAGGTCAATTACAAAGACTTTCGTCAGGTTATGGCGATCAATTGGAGTCGGTTTGATATGAGGTTCGATAATCCGTAGCAATAAAAGCAGCAGAATATCAAAAGGAACACGAAAGCAGCTGTTTTGAACAGCAGTGCTTTCAGCATTATAACACTATCACGATCACACACACTTCTCTTTTTCTGTATACATGATGCACACAAAGAGGTAAAGTGAAGAAAAAGGTGGGGAGAGAAATATTTGTAACAATAATGTGCTTGTTGAAAACTTTATTACACAGAAGGTCATTAGAATTTACAGTAAGGACAACTTCATTTGTTCTACAACCCAACACCCACCCACCCCCACAAAAAAAATCATAAATATTTAACATTTATAATTATAATTTGTTCTGACATTCAAAGCTGTAAATTTGTTATAGCTACACTTTCTTTTAAAAACATTATATGTACAATAGAGAAGGTATTGTATTTGGCATAATTACAACGTTATAATATAATTTATATATTTTTTCCAAGCACTGATTCTTCCGAAGATGTTTATTTATAGATCTCAACAATTTCAGATTCGAAAAATGACTTACAAAACGAGAACATCGTTCAATTTTAAAAAGAATCAGAAACAACCAGAGTTAAGAATGTAGCAGTGAGAGAAGTGATCAATATTTCTCATTAAAGGTTTACAGATTGATGCTTGAACTCCTGTTCATTTGCAGACCACAAAACAGGCTCTAAGACTGTTAGAACTGTCCAAATCATGCTGTAAATGTTTCCATATAAAAAAATGTGGTTGATAAAATATAGATTAAATTATAAATGGGGCTGTAACAATATACAAATGTATACAAATGGCCATTTTAATCAATTATGAGGCAAAAAAATTTTACATTTTGAATTTTAAAACCATTTTCCTAAAAACAGACTACAATTATATCACAGAGCTCCTGAATCCTGATATCTGATTGGTCAAAAGCTAGCCGTAGCTATAAGGTTATTTACAGGTGTATATTGCAGTGCTCACAGAAGGTAAAGCTCTTTTAGGTTTTCTGCCAGGGGAAAGTCTTCAGGATGGACAGATTGGCTGTTTCTTGCTAACAAGCTACATTTTATGTCCTATTAACTTCATCAGAAAAAAAAAAGACAGGTGGGTGAGGAACTGTTTATAGCTGCTATAATCTACCTCATAACAGTAACTAATTTGTTTTCCAGATGCTCCATGACATTAAAAGTAACTGTAAATGGATAAAAATGATGACATTTTCTTTAATTAAAAAAATAATTGCTGGCAAACTGTTCTTAGAAAATACATTTCAGGGTGTTAACTGTAACTTTGCATCTGAACGACCACATCAATGATTTTTGCCTGAACATCATACACCTTTTTTTTTTTTTTTTCATTTTATTTCACAGCTTAAAACTGATTCATAGGATAAAATGTGCAGCATCTGTGAGGCTGTATGGACTAGTCTGAGAACCACTGCCTTAAACATCAATTAATGAGGCTGTACATTATACAGTATATGTGCTACTACACAATGTACTGTGGGTAGAATCCTGGTACAAATAGAAATGGTAAACTCGTAACATTATAATTAAAATTTGCTCGGATATATTGTCACAGCCCACTATGCGGTCTTATGTTTGGGACTTTTCAACCAACAGTTCCATTAAATACCTACAGTACTGGCAGTTTTATGCAAGTGAGAATCGAAACAACTTGGGCAAATCTCAACGCTTTTAATTGGTGAAGCTTGCGAATGGTACACGTAATTGGCATAACTGAATGTGAATACGAAGAATGCCAGGCTTCGCTTCTGTAAAGACTCCCGCAATTTCAGTACATGCTTAAAAAATTCAGTTACTGTGCACTGCACTGTAATTAGGCTAGCTTCTTCCATGCCCACAGGCAGACGCATCTGCCTTCAGCTCTTTTCCTAAATATTACTCAGGTGGTGTAACGTGAGTACCAGCCTATCATGGCATATCCAGTTATGCCGCTGACTAATCCAGTCGTACTTTAACATGACTGTCCATCAAAATAAAAATGATGAAACAGACTTAATGTGAATCTTGAACAAGAGAATGGAAATACAGCATGACTTTCAGCATAGGTGCAGTTTCCCTGTCCCTTTGGCACAGAACTTGGTAAACTCAAGCGTTCTTGTCTGGTCAGTCTTTAATTCTAAAGTGTCAGCTATGAATACTGACCAAATCATGCATGTAAACCATAAACCTCACCCTAATAAATGGGTGATGGGCTAATGTTCTGTATAAGCTGATCATGGAATGCTGTTCTATCTACAGGTCATGGAAAACCCGCTCCTGCAGATGAATAAAAGGGTTTGGAAGCAGCCTCTTTTGAGTCCAATTGTGTGTGTGTGTGTGTGTGTGTGTGTGTGTGTGTGTGTGTGTGTGTGTGTGTGTGCGCGTGCGTGAACAAAGCCATGGATATCATCTAGTGCCTACACAAAGAGCCGAATGGAGGCTATTAGCACCTCTGAGCCATTTAAAAAAAAAAAGCCGAATGTACTCAAAATGTACGTAGAAACGTGCATTACCCAATGGTAAAATATTCTGTTTTCAATACTTAAGGCAAAACATACATTTCATATCAGTATTTACATAATGTAAAAATGCCCTGATACTCAGAGCAAGAGCATCTCGATCTGTGATTGCTAAAAAGTGCAGGAATTAGCAGTGATAGCCCTGCCATATACTCCTACATACTCAGTCTGTTTGTTTTCTAAATTTGTAAATTGAACATTTGGGTTCATCAACCCAAAGAAACAAAGTGCAATTGGTGGTGGTGTATCTTCATCCAGCAGCACTAAAGCTGAGAGACTTTTCGTGGAAGGGGGCGTGGTCTGGGCAGCGGCTCCACAGGCTTCACACTGCGAAGCTGGCGGGGTTTTGGTGGAATGGGTGGAGCATCAGCACTAGTTGGAATGGAAAGGCTGTGAGGGAGGGGCACAGGTCGGCGCGGGTTGCTGCTATAAGGAGGCGGAGTCTTGTTCTCACGCCGAAAAAGATCATCCAAACCACTAGAGGCAGAGGTAGGGAGAGCATGGTCGGTAGAGGGCGTGGCTTCAGTGCCTGAGGCTTCAGAAACGCTGCAGCGGCTGAGAGAGGAGATGCCACTGCTGTAACTGCCAGAAAGCACTGGGGAGTTGGGTACGAGTCCTGTTGGTGGGCATTCCGTGGGCGATGGTGTGAAGGAAGGCACAGAGTACTGCACACACAGTAACAAATGTCACATTGATTAAAGACAATCAGATATTAGACAGTCAAATCTCACAACTATAATTTGAGCAGTTTCAGCTGATCAAAAACTGAATCGATCACGTCTTTGCTATAAATTAAAAATTACATGTTGAACTGAAGTAATACTGATAAACACACACAGCTTTATTCCATATATTTAGTCTACCACCAAATAAAGTAGTTTATTAGCATATTATATATACCTGGATGCATACAGTATTTCAGAGGTAGAACACGGAGTATAATTGAAAGAAAGAAAAAAAAATGAATGGTGTTCAATTTTCCATGCAACAACTGGCACAGTCAGACCTACTCCAGAGAAGGACTTCACAATTAATTTAGCGAGTGTATACTCAGACATTTTCACAGCCACCCACTCTTTGGACTTTATAAATGATGCATATTGTATGAGATGCCTAATTTAAAACAAACTGCTAGCCAATTCATTTTCAAAGTGCTGTTCAGCGGTTTTCATGGCTCTCAAATACACGCTACATTCCTGTTAAAGGACAAAAGTCATTTCACAGTCTGCAACCTGTGAACTGACAACTCAGTAACAGGCTCTCTGAGGACTTTGTGCATGTGTGTGTGTGTGTGTGTGTGTGTGTGTGTGTGTGTGAGAGAGAGAGTGAGTGTGTGTGTGTGTGTGTGTGTGTGTGTGTGTGTGTGTGTGTGTGTGTGTGTGTGTGTGTGTGTGTGTGTGTGTGTGTGTGTGTGAGAGAGAGAGTGAGTGTGTGTGTGTGAGTGTCAGTAGCTGTCTACCTGGACTGATAGAGGAAGCTGTCTCAAAGAGAGTGAAATATATATTTTACACACTTTGAATGTTGCACACTATATATTTTTACAGTCTACACTACACCAAGATTATAGCATATCTAAAACCTTTCAGCACTGCCTCAAAACACATCATCCAGCTTGCAGTTTCTACACAAACTTTTTTTTTTAATGTAATGCAGAATAAATGGGTAATTAGTAATAATCTGACTTGCAGAAAGACTGGAATGAAATCAATATGCATTGCTCGATGAAAACATGACAAAGGGGAAAAGGGCACAATTACTGGCTCTGGATCAAATGGATTCTAACATCAAGCGCATGAAACTGATTAGTCAGAGAAGCAGAGGATTGTAGTGGCTTAAAGCCTTTTCACCTCTGAAGGCAAATATATTCCTTTACACAATGATACTATCTGCTTGCTCATACAGCAGAATGGATTAAAATGTGAATTTAAAGAAGTCGTATTACCCATTTTACAGTGTGGCTCCCCTGCAAATTAGTGTGCACAAGTATTCAAATGCTGAAATCACCATTCGGTTATTCATTATACACAGCATGAACATGGAAAGTCTATGAGAAGTAAGAAAAGAAATGCCATGTCGTAATGTTCTACTGATGTTCAAATGTGCATCAGGATTAGAAATAGTTTCAGAAGCAGGGGTTTTACTCTCATGCTGCTAGAAGGAGCTGGTGAGATATAAAGCTTGGGGAAGAAAAGAAAATAGAATATATATATATATATATATATATATATATATATATATATATATATATATATATATATATATATATATATATATATCTCCAACTGCATTCAGTGCATCCTCGAGTGTTAAACTACACCAGAAATTTCATCAACATCACGGCTGCTCTGATTATTTGTATGCTAGCAAGGAACATTCGCTTATGTTTTAATTCAATTGTTCAGTAAATATAACATATCTGTATTATCTGTCAGATTATTATAAACATCTAATGCCATGGAAGGTTTGTCAGTCCAACCAAAGTCAGTGCACAGTGCCACAGCAGGGCTACAGTACATGCTGAAATGTTATTGTAAAGTCATTCAGTAAAAGTTTAATGGTGCGTTTAATATTTCACATTTATATTGTTCTCACACTATATTAAAACACATGTCAAATGCAAATCCACGTGCAGGCACCAACTGGAAGAAAATGATAATATATTATGCCACGTCAAAGACTTTTCTTCCTCTGCATGCAGTTATCCAAGCGATAGCCATTATATCACATTAATAATTAGTATATGCTAAAAGCAGAGAGTACGTGTGTGCTCGATGGGGACAGGCATAAAGAGAGATTTCACAAACTGGTATGATTCCTCGTGTGGTGTATATAATGACATATTTTAGATCACGGGTGGTTCTGCCTAAAACATTGCATAACATTAAAATAAACGTATATTTGTTCAGTAATTTGGATAAACCCTGGAATGAATAAACATGGTTATATAAAGTCACTGGTCATTTCCGCTGTTTTCCGGCTGATCTGATTTTACTAGGTCGTAACCCGGTTCAGGCGACTCCACCATCATTTTCACAACAGTGAAACTAAAAGGATTATCAGATTAAACTGAATGAACATTACTATAAGTGCCATCAAAATAAAACACTGAAACTTTGAGAGAAAAACAAAAACAAAAACCTACCTTTTGTGGTGACTTTGATACTGGACCTGGGGACTGGGATCCCAGACTTTTAGCAGGGGAACCTGTTCAATAAAGATGCATAAATATTCCTCAGTATTTTACAAACATTTGAGATAATTAACTTTAGCCATGAGCCATATGTCCACAGCCATCTTGGAGGGAAGGAAACATATTGCTATATTCTGTGGGTCCCTGCTAAGTGGCATGCACAACTCCCAGCTGTTATTTTTCAGGAAAAAAGGCTCCATTAAAAGCCACCACTGGCAGCTTTAAAGGGGGGTATATAACAGATTATGGTCTATTACATTCTTCCTATCTAGGCTGTGTTCTGAGGTCCAGTCTGGGCTTTATAGCAAGACGGTATCCATGAATCCTTCGATTTTAGGTAAGGGCCAAACTGATTTAACACAAACAATACTTTTATATTAATGAACCTTAAACAGTATGTTTTACCACCTCGCTCACTCATGCTCAGTAACTGCTTTATCCTGGAGAACAGTCCATTAAAGAGAAGCATTTATAGACAGACACACAGACAAAGGAAAATTCTTAGTTAATTCACCGTCTGGAATGTTATTGAGAAGTGGGATGAAAGCAGAGAACCCAGAGGAAACCCACATGGACATGGGGAGAACATTTTACCAATATTTAAAAATTTAAAGCATGGACTGCTGAATATCAGATCTATTGGGGACTAGGCAATTAATCTTCATTCCTCATCTACTGCACTGGATATTTATACAGTAATACAGAGCCATCTAAAGCAAAGGTAGCAACAGTCTGTAGCAGTAATCTTACTTGAGTAAAGGGAATGTCACTTTATAGGTTCATAACTTATCTGCTTGCTCAGTGTAAAAATATTTAGTGAATTTTTTGCGGATATAAAAATGCATGCCATTGCTCAAGGTGCTGTTTTAGGACCGCCGCTGTTTTCCTTTACAAATGCAGCTATTTGTACACCCGGCAAACGATCGCTCCTATTCCTACAGTGATGACATACTACTATATTTATCAGTCATACCAGAAGATGGGAGCAATTTACTAAAAGTGTGTGAGGATAAAATTGTGTAAGAATATAAAAAGATGCTGAGTAAATATACTAGTAACTACAGGACAAATCTATCTAAGAAACGTACACAAGAAACTTGCTATGCTAGAAAATGTTTCCTTTATCACGTCTAGTTTGGACAAAATAACATCATGTTTGTTTTTTTTTAGATTTTTAACTGTTCTAGTTTATCATGAATGCAGCAGATTGCAACACCTTGAATATGTGCTCCCTCGTGTTGTCTCGTTTTTCACATCTCTATTACTGCTAACCAAGATTTTTTGGATGCTTTGTAACAATGGATGTAAAAGGAGCTACACAAATAAGGTTAAAATGAACTCATTGAAGATAAGCCAGTTGCAAAGTGATGAAATTGTGAGAACATACTAGAGCAAGGAAAAAAGAAAAAAACAAACGCAGAGGCAGGTTGGAAAGCAGGAGTTTTAGATCACCATTTGAGGATTTAATTAAGCCTAGAGGTGTCATGCAGATTAGAGAGAAATGCTATGAGAAGGCTCAGCTCTTCAACCAGGATTATATCATGAGTGAAAGCAACTGCAATCCCTTTAAAGCAGACGTGCTTTTTTTCACCTTTACACATGCAGGTCAAGTTTACTTTCAAATTCCAGCTGACTGATCCACTTAAAACCAAAAAAGTCTTGACAGCGCAAGCAAATATAAGCCCTTTGAAAAAATATACTTTTACTGGCTGAATACTAAACACAGACGTGCAATAAGGATAGAGTAGGAATAATGTTAAGGATCGTGAGAAACCAGGAAGAAGTCAAAGCTGACGGTAGATGTAAAGTCAAGGAGTTTACAAAGGTATTAGTAATCAGTTTACGGCGGGGTTTTTTTGTTGTTGTTGTTGTTTTACCTGAGTATGGAGGCCTAGGAGGGACAGGGGGGCAAAACTGCTTTCCGACAGAGTCAGAGAATGTTGTGTCAAGACTCCAGCTGCTTGGGGCAGGCTTGACCACTTTCACACACAAAACATGCAGCTCTAGTCAGTTCAGATAGCTTAGCATCATCAAAGTCCATTAGACTACAGAGGATTCTTATTTACAGTTTTCAAAAAAAAAAAAAAAAAAAAAAAAAAAAAAAGAACTGCCACAGGCATGGTCTGCTACACATCAGGTAAATATGGGAAAACAAGTTGTATTGAACGTGCAGCTGTCACAGGAGACCTACTTCTACTTTCATGCCAGGATAATAAAGCCTTCTCATTTTAAATTCAATTTCTGCTTCAGTTTCATGTCTTCGAACCTTTATCAACAGTTCAAAGCGAGCAATCCCTTTTTTAATTAAACACGGGACTATCTTAAATATATTTAACGAATCCCATTGGAATATACAATGCTAGGCTGTGCCGTACCTTTAGAACACATGCACATACAGTACAAATTCATAAATAAACATTTGACTTAAATCTTCCATTCAGAGTAACTCAAAACAGAGAAAAACCCACTGCTCTTGGGAATCTAGTCCTGCCTCTGCACTCAAATGACATTAAATCCAGGTTTCAGTGAGAAAGCAGATAAATGGACAAAGATACTCTCTGTATCTGATGACAGCAGCACTGAAGAACTTGGGTGAGTCGCTCACAATTTTTGCTGCTGAAAGACCTGGAGACTGTATAAGAAAGTTGAGCTGTCAGCCATCCTCAAATCAGGCTAGGCAATCTTCAGAAGGTTTCACAAAACAATCCTTTCAACCGCACTGCGACCTGATGTATGTAGGAGTGTGTGTGTGTAGGAAGAAGCAATGCAAAGTTGTGCACTGATAAATGTGGCTCACCTTTGTCTGGAATGGAGATGTTGGGATCGCTGCGAGGCAGAGAGGCATCACCTGCCGGATGTGGGATCGTCCTCTGCAGAAAGGGCACATGAGTATGCTTACGGAAGCCATACTTTATTTTAAACCTCTCATATTTGTGTGTCAACTTTTGTTAACACAAGTGCTATTAAAAACTGCAGCATGAAACTTCTAGAAGGCAAATAGACTGTGTATTGCTGCAGAATCTATGAGTTATATGGAGTTATATAGATTTATTTTCCTGTCTGAGCTCCACAAATATATTGAATATACCCGTGTTATATAGAGGTACAATACATTTATCTGTGTGTTTATTAGCGTAGACTTTTATAGGTCTCTTTGAGATTAGAACTTGCCCCAGCTTGCCCCAGTACAAATATCTGACATCCGTCGGCAAAAACGTATTGTGTGGCTAGGATAGCTGTGTTTTAAGTAGCACCATAACACTGTTGCATTTCACTGCATTTGTACTGCATCGGTTATAAATGGTTGAAACGACTGTTCCTGACTTGACTTAATTTAAGAGATGCCGACAAAAGAACACAGCAATGAATTGGTGATGCAATTAGTGCATTCGTTTTGGCAGCACTGCCAGGGTTTAAACTGGCTATTTGTATTTGTATTTAATAGCAATAATAATTATATATATTTATGTCAAGTGAAAAATATGTCAATTTCTGATCTAGTTTTAATTTGTACCTATGGATGAAAGTGATGTAATTACATGTAAATAACAAAAATCACTTTGTTTTCACTTATTAAACAAAATAAGCCAACAAAAATGGAGTATTTGATGGGAGGAAAATGTTAGGCCACCCTATGCCCTAATAATTAGTGCATAGAAATAATAAGATTAATAATTAATCAGAAAGTTTCCCACACTCCACCATGCAGAATCTTTTCAGCTGTGATGTTTAAGTGGTTTCTTTAAGTGGATTTAGATCTGGGCTTTGACTTGGTTGTTCCAAGAATCTCCATTTTTTACTTTTCAGCGAGTCCTTGGTAGATTTACTGGTATGTTTCTGTCATGTTTCTAGGTTCAGTTCCACTTCAGCTTCATATTTTTGACAGATGGTCTCATGTTCCTTAAGCAGCTTCTGAAACAATGTAGAATTCATAGTGGATTGTGTGATGGTTAGCTGGCCAGGTCCTGCTACAGCAAACATCCCCAAACCATAACATTTCCACCTCCATGTTTTACAGTTGGTATGAGGTTCTTTTGCTGAAATGCTGGATTTGGTTTACATCAAACATGCCCTCTGTTATGGTGTCCAAATAATTAAATTTTAGACTAATCTGTTTAAAACACATTATTCCAGAAATCTTGGCCTTTATCTCAGTGTTCTTTGGCAAACTTTAGTCTTACCCTCATGGTTTTCTTATACAGTAAAGGTTTCCTTTTTGCACACCTCCAATGATAATGGCATTTGTGCAGTCTCTCTGATTGTAGATTCATGCACTTTCACATCTACTGTAGAGGTCTTCACGGGTCCACTTAGATCCGAAAACCCGAGGTTCGACCCGAGACCTGAGCGGGTTCGGGTCTAAAAATTTCACGTGTGCCTCGAACACGGGTCGGGAATAATTATAGCGGCATCGGGACTCGGGTAATTTAAAATGAATGTGTTGTTACTGAACAGACCCGAGAAGACCTGAACTACTGTATCTCACGTGTGTTCATCGACTCGAGTCCTTTTCCAACCTCTCCTCTGTTTGCCGCTTGCGACATGTGGCTGGTGACGTGTGGCTGGCGGTAAGCCAATTTTCGTTGAAACAGACCTGTCAATCAATGTTGAATCCACTCTGTAGCGGTTACTTTAGTGTAGAGTTATGCAACATTCGGGTCCAGTCGGGTTCGGGTCTTTCTTAAAAAAATAATAAAATTATGCACGTTGGGTTCAGGTAAAAAGTGATTCGGGTCACTTCGAGTCAGTTACATTTCTTTAGACCCGAGAAGACCTCTAATCAACTGTAACAAGAGCTTGCTGTAGGTTCTGTGATGATATTTTAGGGTTTTGGAGACTTTTTGAGCAACTTGCGGTCTGCTCTTTGGGTGAATTTGCTTTAATGGAGTAACCTGGCCATGTTGGCAGTTTTTTTATGTGTTCTCTACTTGTAAATCATTTCAGAGTGTGGAATACCTGATTATAAATTCTTTTAAGATCTTTTTATTAAAAAAAAAAGGTAATTTTGTCAATTCTATGCAAGTACAAATAAATGTGGGGGTGTCCTTACTTTTCCCTCACAAGAAATAATTTTTTTAATTGCAGTTTTACAGATCATCATTTACCTTTCTTTGTTTTTATTTTTGTAGGTATATATTCCAATATTGTTAAAATCAGATAAAATGCCCATATGTTTAACTATTTAAAAAAGAGGTATCCTAATTTTTTTCACATGACTGCATATATATATATATATATATATATATATATATATATATATATATATATATATATATATATATATATATATATATATATATATATCCAGTGTTTGTGTATGTATGTACGTATGTATGTATGTATGTATAAAAAATAAAAACCAAAAAAAGACAAGTTATATCCACTATATTTTTTCACCAAACACAGTGGCTATAAATGGTCTACACATCCTTACAAAATTGCAGGTTAAATATAAAACAGAAATACGCAATATATATGCATACATACACATATGAGCTAGTATATTTACCAGTGTGGGATCAAGTGGATTGGGAAATACAGCACTGCAGGGTCTCTCTCTTGGAGAGAGGCAGGGGTTCTCTCTGACATGTTTGTGTTTCTCTGACAACTGAGGGGAACCTGAGAAACATATAGACAGAGGTAAAAATAAACCACACAATATGCTCATGTACATGACACACAGCCCTAACTCCCCCTCTTTGTGCCACATTTTCTGTCTTGCTAAGTAGCCAGCACAGAAGCTATATTTCTCTCCCCACGTATCCCTCCTGTCGGGGTGAGAATTGGCCTCCGATTGTGACAGGCGGCTATTTGGCAGCGAGATGGAGTTCCAGACGGACAGAACAGCTCGTGCTCACTCTGCTCCATCACCAGGGAACAGCACTCACATGCCACTTCACCTCGACTCGATAGCCACCGGCCCCACGGTTGGGACGCTGCTGCCTGTAATTCTCCTGAACACATTACAGGTAGCCTGAGCTTCAGTGAAAGCAGGACTAAGAGAGCCTGGAGAGAGGAGGCCATAAATGCTGCCTTATATTTCTATTTTTAACCATCTGTTTACAATAAAGAGCCAGATACAGCTGTAGAGCTGAATGTTTTGAGATAAACAGGTTTTCGGGCATGTGCTTATATGTGTGAGGATATACGTATATTTAGATAATATACATCCTGGTTACTCTATAAGGTTCAAACCAATGTACAATGACACTACATAAGGTGTCTTAGTGAGGTGATTACTGGTTGTAAGAAAAGCATTCTTCCAACAGATCTCCCCATAGTTGGTGGCTTGTGCATGCTGGAGAAATAACAGATGTACAAACGGGTACCACAGTATTTGGTGAGCTGGTGTGAGTATATACATGCACACCAACACAAATGGATAGCGTATGTGTTAAAACAAGGAGTGAGTATAGTTTTACCTAAATAAGTCCTTAGGCAGTGTCTTACACTTGCAATCATGATGAAATACACACTCTGAGCTTTGTGGCCATGTGAAATGTATGTCCTCACCTCGGGCACTGGAAGGGGCTGAGCTGGTCACGTTTGGAGAGGCTGAGTGGTTGGAGCTGAGACTCGAGGTAGATGGGCTAGGCTGAAAGTCGAGGGGGAAAAAAAAAAAATCAACGCACAATCACTTTATCGTGTGAGAAATCGGCGAGACACTCTGACGGAGATATAATCCAAGATAAAAGCTTGAGGGTGTCATTATCATTCTAATCCAGTTTATTTTTCAGCTCCTACCTCAGAATCTTATTGTCATTGAGCAAAAAAAATAAACGTGAGAAAAGATTAAGCAAGGGTTTGAAATAAAAAGAGATGAAAAAAGAGTGAGGGCAATTGACGGGGAGATAAAACCGAGAGTAGGGAGTGTGATTAGAGGAAAAGATGAAAGACTGAAAGGGAGGGAGAGTATAAAGAGATCTAAGAGGAGGTGTAGTTAGGGTTGAGGGGGCCGGCTGATTTTGAGCCTGACTGAGCCTGTGTGTGTGTGTGTGTGTGTTGAGCTGTCTGCCAGGAAGTGTGTATTTGGCCAGAGTGCTCACCTGCATGTTGAAGACTTCGTCTGAGCTTTCTGACTGCCCGGTGATGTTGCTCACTTCATTGGAGGCTTGCGATGACAGAGAGGATGAAGAGTACCGGTTCACTGCTGGATAGCTGAGTGGACTGTGTTCACACACACACACACAAACAGGGTGTTAGAGTTCAGCTACCATATGCTGTTTTTATATAAATATAAAGCACTGATGGACTAAAAATGTTGGAATTTAGCTGGCATTACAGCTTGACAATTTTTAAAAATTGTGCTAAATATGACAGCTTTGCAGCTTAACGAGTGTGAATGGATATAGATGTGGTGCCATCATCTCGTAGCAGTGCTAGGTTTTATCTCCACACTCCTACGCAGCTAAACACCCCATCTTACATCTTGAGACTGACTCCTACTCTTCCATATGGATCACTGGATCAGATCGCTCAGCCACCAAGTCTCTCACCTGCGGCGGGCCACCACGCGTCCACCCTCTATATTCAAGATGTTGGGCATTGAGTTTCGACCGACCCGTGGGCTTCCGTTGGGAAAATGGATCGGACTTGCCCTCATGTACGCTGGGAGCTCCTGTACGACGTACAGGGAAATAATAAAATAGGCAAAAGTGAGATATTACACATAACACATGACTATGCAACACAATAAATCTTTTCCTGATCCCATATATTTGACTGCAGCTTTGAGGTTTTACCTGAATCCCTAAGCTAGATTTCATGAGATGGAACTGATCCACCAATTTCTTATGCAGCGGCCGCATATCCTGTGGAACAAACTTCTCATGGACAGTCAAGCCAAACTCGAGTATTTGTGCCTGAGAGAGAGAGAGACAGAGACAGAGACAGAAACAGAGAGTAACTCCAATTTTGTTGAATATGTTGACATGCATACCATGTTACTTTAACATCACAGCATGAACTTATTTTATACTACAGAGATGACATCAGAGTTTCCTAATCCTAATTTTATCACTAATACATTTTTATTTCCCCTATATGTGCATTGGATGAGTTAATTTGTTGCAAATGATGAAGTGAGTTAGAAGAAAGCAAGGACTGGGAGGGTGAAGTATATTGCCTTTGTGTTAAAAGATGAATCAATACTGACCTGTTCAAACATGAGCTCTCTGAGGCGTCCAATCTTATCTCCGTCCTCCGGGTGATTCATCATGTAGTCTTTCACAAAGAACGCCTGCATAACACACACACACACACACACACACACACACACACACACACACACACACACACACACACACACACACACACACACACACAGTTACTTACAATCAGTTACTCCACCCAAACAACCAAACATGATTGATGTTGTGCACACACACATCCCACACACTCTTCAAAGCAAAATAAATAAATAAATAAAAATGGAGGATGGTAATCTGTAGCTGCTGCTTTATATGTGAAACCTTGGCAGCTAAATCAAAAATAAATTACAAAAAAGGGAAAACTTTAAAAGTTCTATCAGTTGAAAGATAAAAATTTCCAATGCATCTAATAATCTCTGAGTTTGGAATCTCATTTGAGTGCCAGTTCTTTGGTTTATTTTCAGGCACATTTATATCAGCAGCCATTTTCTAGCCTCCGGGTCCTTCGTGCTGCTATGACATGCACTATTTCTGCACTGTATTTACATTTTACTCTTTGATTCTACACATTTTGATGCTATTTACAGGTGTCAAGGTGACAAACAAAAGGCTTTGTTTCTTTACAAATGTAGTGCAAAAAGCATGTTTGAAGAAACACGACACTTTAATGTAATGCCATTGAGAACAGTTCTCACAGACGTTTCAAAATCTCAGAGAGAGAGAGAGAGAGAGAAGGAGTGAGAGCATGAGGAAAACTAGAAAATGGAGCTAGATATGTTTGCAGTCTCTTCCAAGAATAATGGCTGCGTATCTCCAAAGAGCCAGCCAGAGAGGAGAAGCTGCAGGAGGGTGCACCATCCTGCCACCACAAAGAGTCACACAGAGCAGCTTCAGTGCTGTAAATCTGATATGCCATACACTCCAGCATCACTCTTAACATCTGAGGATAAGCTAATAAACTACTACTGTTTGAACTCCTACAGACTGTTTCCCAGGCAACGATTACGCCGCTTACTACATCGAATGACGTTCGGGGAAGAATTACCATTATCGCTGTAATTAAGTGCAAACCTTAAGGCTCAATTTGTGTCTAGCTCTACTGCGAATAAACAAAAATGCCTGCAAATGCTAAGTATAAGTCAGTGAGCAAACCTTTATTTCTCACTCGATGAAGATAAAAATGCACTGTTTCATAAAATACATCAAAAATAAAGGAGATTATTCATAGTCTTGTTTCACATCTTTTAGGAATACAAAATAATGCCGATTTGTGAATTTACTGTTAGGGAGGGATTTTAAAAAAAAAGAAACAGATGAATAGAGAAACAATTAGAGTGAGTCAATTAAAACTGAGAGGTTTACAAATGTGAGCAGAGAATTAGATTTTTCCTCATGGGCTGAAATCAAATAGCAGCAATAAATCTAAATAGTAATTAAAAAAAAATCTGATCGGTGAAAAACAAGCAGAATGAGGCTACTATAATAGATGTAATATTTCAACCGGAAATTTTTCTAGTGTAAATTAAAGCAGTGTTGCAGGCTTAGACAAACACACATCAACACTAATGATTCCCTGCCATGCCATACCTCGCTTACCTGTGCGCGCGCACACACACACACACACACACACACACACACACACACACACACACACACACACACACACACAGGTGGGCAATGCCACATACAGGCTTCACCCCTTATTAAAACAAGGTTGCTATGCAACAGCTGTCCATCCAACACTTCTGAGCATGGCAGTTCTGACCCGGCTCAGCTTTCAACATGTTGAATATTTTCGCAGTTTTAGCACCACGAGAAAAGAAAGTGCTTTGAAGGCTACACTCTTCATTTATTTCTCTACTGCACAGCATGCACCAGGAGTGAGGGGAAAAACAGCAGGCTATCTAGAAGATTCTATCAAAGAGACGACATAGCACCACAAACTATAAAAGTCGGATGCACCGTTTTGCAATTAATGAAGAAGTGTAGAATATCCTAATATATTTCTAAGCTTCTACAGGAAAAGTTTTAAAGCTTGGAGTCACAATCCTACATGGTGTCACCTGACCTCAGAAGTCAGCAGAGCACAACAGTGTCCAGTTACATGTCCAGCTACATGTCCAGCTACATGTCCAGCTACATAGTGTAGAAATAAAAATCTCTTTGGATTATGGTGTGTGTGAGTGCATACAAAGGTAACATTTGATTAGAATATTTTCAGGTATTTTCGATATGTTATTTTATTTTGCAAGAAAGCATAGAAATAATCATTTCACTCCCTGGTGTACATGGGCCAAATTCACTTTGGAGTAAAATGGGTTTTAAACGCAAGCAAATATTAAGTGAAATGCAATGTGATGCCTGAACCTTCGTACCCAACCATTTGGTAGATCTATATACGAGATGCTGGGTTTGCAGGAATTGTTGTCACAGGCTGAAAACGTTTGAGACAGCCTGAGTCTACAGCTCAACCTATTGATAAGGAGCCGTGCTGAGGGGAAAGGAATTACAGCGTTTTATTTATCTTTAACGTTTGCATGCTTACAGTACATAATATCTTTATTATAAAACTTAAATACTATTCCTATACACTACACATTCACAGTAGCACTGTGTGTGTCTTTAGCTTTGCAGGTGTCCATCTTACTTTAGTTTATTCCATAATTCTGTTTATTCCATAATAATTACAATAAACATGGTGGACCGAACTGTCACTCTGAGTATGTTTACATACAGTGAAACTGCTGGTGTTGTTGCTAGCTTACATTTATGTAATGCTTTAGGTAACAGTTCTATTTGAGTTTTGGGGATTGCCAGTAATCATGTATGCATCCTTGTTCGATTATTCCGTCAACATAAAGCTACTTCTGGTCCTATTTGATGGGGGGAGCCGTAAACACATGACTGTAATGAACGCAACATCCTACACATGAAGCATGCTAAGATTCTTTTTGGTTAAAATGCTGCCCAAGGTATATTGCAAGCTCTTGTAACACAGCTATTGGTACATTTGAAGTACATCTTCACAACCCGAAATTGAAAGTGGATCATTTTAGCAAGATCTCTGCACACCTCCTGGTAGCGAGCAAGGCCTCCATTCACAGCAGCGTCGATCACGCCGTTTAAGCACATGGTGAGCGGGTTGATGTTCTGCATCTGGCGTGTCTGGCACTGCGTGATGAGTGTACGCAGCTGCAGGTTCTTGTTTTCAATCACCTCGATGGCGTTCTCCAGCGGGCTCACCTCCACCTGCGCCACAACACAACCGTTACAGACAGGTCACTGCAGAAGGGCAGCTCAAAATCAAAGAGCAGTGGTGTCCGGAATTGATTCTCTCACCAGATCTCTCTTGTCCACTTCAAACCAGCGGGAAATCCCTGGGAGACTCTGCACTAGGGTCATTGTTGTCCTCTCCACCCACAGACTCTATGGGCCAAAGCAAAAACACACAGACACGTGAGCTGCTTGTGCCCTCAAGTACAAGTCATATGTAGTTAAAAGGCTAATAACACTGACAGTTTTGCGCTGACTCATGCTCGAAATACAGTAGCATCACTGCCTACGCGATCATTATCATCTCTTACTTGACAGCTACTTTTAAATGCTGTTCTGAGTATTGAATGCCATTTGTATTGTCTACTACAATGCATTGTACATTTCACTGTTTTTTTTTGTTTTTTACATGCAACATGAGTTATTGTGTAAGACAGTTTTACAGCATGCGCAGTAGCAGCACAGTAGATTCAGAAGATACCTGGGCTAAATCAATCAGCACTAAATATTTTAGGTCCTAATAACCCTGCAGCATTACTGCACAATACCAGTGTACAAGACCAGATTATTCCATGGGGCACTGCAACTTACAACTTACTTCTTTCTCCCCTTCTCCTGAGCATTGCCTGCACTCAATTTCCACCAAAACAAAAGTTTATCCTCGGTCTGTTAAGTGTTTTTTTTTTTCCAGATTAAATCTCATATACCTAGGTCTTACTCCACCACATTCTGACTACGTGTCTTGGGCTTGGTTCACCTAATGCATAAAGAACAGGGAATATTATGAAAGGAGAACTTGCCAAGAACTTTAGTTACTGAAGATGAGACTCAAACAAACTGCTATCTCCGGTATAATCTTATCATCTAAATATCGTCTCATCTTAAGTTAGCTTCTTAATGAGATTTCTCGAAAAAAATATTACTTGGTGATGAGTGAGGCAGGACGAGACACACCTCGGTGTCAGGGAAAATGTAATATCTGGCAGGCTAAACTGTTTATTTCAAACGTTATACCCACTAGAGGACGCCGGAAATCTAACCCCAGCGGTAGATATGATCCGCATTTTGGATGTGATTTTCTGGGCTGGGTATTGAGCGAGAGATGAGGGAAATGATATTTGGAATGAGAGCGTCTCCTGGACTCTAAAACTTTAATTAGCCTCACTGGGCTGAGAGTGAATAATGCAACACATGAGAGCACACCTGAGCTCTACAAACATGCCGAAGACCCCCCCAACACACACCGCATCCACACACACATAACAGGCATAAATACCCAGGTCACATAGAGAGGAAATAGGGCTGATATACCCGAGACGGGAAATGAGAAAAGAGACAAAGCAGCAAGTATAGAAGAAAATACTAGCTATACTACAGCGTGTGGTGTCTGCCCACCTTAAACTCATTCTCCTTGTCTTTGGTGCCCTTGTGGAAGGGGCGGTCATAGCGGAAACGCCAGATGTTGTTGACTTTGTAGAAACTCTTGATGTTGTCCGGAACACCATCCCTCTGGAGGACGTCCTGGCTGTCTGGGATTGGAGTCACTGCGTAGATTTGTAGGTCTGAGTCAGGATTGTGTCAAGGAGTGTTACAGAGAGGTGTTCTGGTCTGAGAATGATAATCAATAGATCACTAAACGCTGTTGCCGATACTGAATACAAAATATAAACAACGCCAGAAACGCATCAGTGCATCTCTTAAAGGTGCATAAGGATAAAATTTTCTTCCCCGCTCTGTCTGATCAATCCGAATAAATACAGTGCATAAGTATTCGACCCCATGATCATTTCTACATTGTGAAATGTTAAACCTGGAACTAAAAAGCACGTTGCAGGTACTGTATGTCATGAAATTACATAGAATTGCCCATAACACTGATAACTGTAGCTTATAAATGCTTGTAACACTGCAGCTATAATTGTATAGAGTATAAATGTCTATTACTTCTCCTTACACACTGTAATTATTATTCATTTGACATTTGATTTGTGTTCTGTTCCTGTTGGGATTTATTTTTCAAATAAATACATTTACTGATAAACAAGTGTCCAGTAATGATGGGTAATGAGGGAATTCTTTTCAAAAATGTTTCAACTCAAAGTATAAAACCCTTTTTTTCCTGTCTAATGAGCGATGGAATGTCTGCTTCAACATGAAGGCAATTCATTATTTTTTCTTTTCTAATCAATTCATTTCTCCAGTCCATAAATGCTATTTCCATTGCTGCCCCATTATAACACTGAATGGATTTTTATATAGATAAATAAATGTCACATTCTCCAAGAATTTGTACAGTGGCATTCATTCAATCACTCACTGACAAATAAAACTAGTGGTATGCAGGGTTATTCTCACCCTGAACAAGCTCAGACATCAACAACTACCAACTCTTTATCAACCAAGTCTTTATCTTTATCTAAACCTCTAAACCAATCGGACTTTAAAGCAGCACATTTCACAGAATCTGCCAGTAATGGAACAAGGGCACTTTCTGTGAAATGTGCTGCTTTGAAGTCTGACTGGTTTAGAGGCCACAATCAACCAAACTATCCGTCCTCATTCGGATCAATTCAGTTTTATTGTATAAAGGTTTTCAACAAT
Organism: Tachysurus fulvidraco; assembly: GCF_022655615.1. Classification (NCBI taxonomy): domain Eukaryota; kingdom Metazoa; phylum Chordata; class Actinopteri; order Siluriformes; family Bagridae; genus Tachysurus; species Tachysurus fulvidraco. The sequence goes on from NC_062536.1 coordinate 11,532,684, forward strand.
GTCAATAAGCAGATTTAGAATTTAACAATTACCAACAATTTCTATTTTTTTATTTATCCCTAATGGAAAAAAAAACAAGTGGCAATAGTGACAGGAGAAAAAAGTATTCATGCTTCTCAACCTTTCAGTAAACTTGTGACAGTTTACCACAATAGTCCTTGTGCTTCCTTCCTTCCTTTCCGTAACACAGAGGGAATCTGATTCTGCTCCATGCAGATTCTCCAGTGGTGTCCCACAAGGCTCAGTGCTTGGTCCCCATTAATTCTCTCTCTTTACATTATCTCTTGGTGAGGTCATATCCTCACATGCGTTTTTCACGTCACTGCTCTATCAATATCGACAACTTATTCTCTGCTTCCTTCCCTCACGCACTTATATTTCTGGTCAGATCTCTGTGTGCCTGGCAGATATCTCATCATGGATGGCAGCTAATCAGCTGAAACCCAGCAAAACTGAATTGCTGTTCATCCCAGGAGACAAAGCTCACAGATCTCACCATCTGTCACTGCAACCTCAGGGTAACCATGGACAACTGTCAACTGTCCTTCTTTTCTCACATCACTAAACTCACATGCCATTAAGCAGAAGTTTTGTAGATTTCTGTTCACAGAAGTCACTCAGATCCTGGTCATTGTGGTACTGAGCTACCCCATGTTGTCCCACATTGCCCCATTCCTACAGTATATTCCCTCCATTGGCTTCGTAAAGCTACCCACAACAGATTTAAAACAGAGAAGAGCCTTGATGCATTCCTGAATTGTACCCTGATGGCGGGTCGAGCCGAGCTGCGCTAGCAGATTGGAGGGAGTGTGGTGTAGGGTGTGAGAAGTGCTTTATGGTAGGTGGGCACTGGTCCATTTTTAGCTTCACAATGATGCTTGCCTGATGAAGCTAAAAGTGGACCAGCACCAACCTACCATTAAAGCACTTCTCCTACCCTACACACCGCTCCCTCCAATCCTCTAGCACGGCTCGGCATAAATTAGCACTTACAACATATTTTTAATACTCTTGTTCCCACTGGATAAGGGCATCTGACAAATATAACATAAATGTAATTGCATACAGGCTCTGCAGATTCAAAAAAGTTGTTTTCTAAGACAAAAAAGTTTTTTTCTACACTGAATTGTACTGTATGCACTAAGGACAGTCAACTCCATCATATCCCCTGAGCAAATGTTTGGCACTGTGTGGGTCACAGAGCACATCTTTGAGAACTCATCAGCACAGAAATATGAATTAAATATGGCGGCAATCCAGGAAGGGTACTGATTAATTGCTTGCAAGGATAACAAAGCACTAGGCTAATGCAGTTTGACCGCACACGTCTGCTCTAATTGCACTCAAGAGAAAGGCCCACATTCTGCATGCTCCAGCCTTCCACATATTTGTCCCGCCAACCGTGCAAGATTGTGTCCACTGCCTGGCGTCACCTGAAGCCAGCTCGCAGTCGCAGTGGGACAGAATCGATTTTCTGCCACCATACAGATGCGTATTTACAGCCATAGTCCTGAGCTTGCACAAAATCCTACTTTCCCCTCATCAAAAGCGCTGTTCACATCAGAAAAGCATCAGCAGCTGTGATTCATTTTATACTACATACAAACATCTGGTCACATGTAGAGCTCATAAATAATGCAAGAATTTTAATTTGTAATAGTCATTATTTTGTAGTGTTTGTGTGTGTGTGTGTGTGTGTGTGTGTGTGTGTGTGTGTGTGTGTGTGTGTGTGTGTGGAAGGATACACTGGGCCTCAGCCTGGTAGATGGTCTGGTCAGGCTGGTTGGCATGTTGCATGGCGATGGCATGAGGGAATTCGTTAAGCATGCGCTGCTGGAAGGCTTCTAAACGCTCATAGTCGTGACCACGACATACAAACTCCTTATTCTGAAAAGTACACACATACGAGCACACATGCAAATACCCTAATCAAATACACAGAGTGGGTAAGAGTGCCACCAAGTGGACTCGAAAGCAATCAATGAAAACACTGTTGACAGTAACATATATTCTAAACATAGGGAAATCTAGACTAACACTACATCATGTTAATAGCTTTGGTTCTCATTTAGATCTATAGACATTTCGGGGAAAGAAAAAAAAAAAAAGTGTGTGAGTAACATCGGCAGTCAGTCCATCATCAATCAGTGGCTTCCAGAGCTGAGTAGAAAGCCTCGCAGTGACTGAAAACTAAACATTTCCTAATAATTAATACTCTAATACCTTTAGTTCATTATTCTTAGTTGCCAGTGTACATACTGTAATTCCCAACATTTTCAGTGACCATAAAAATCTAAAGTATGTTCAAAAGTCTCATCTGATTGTGTGTGTTTTTAAACCTTTAGAAAAAATGCCCGACAATGGAAGCTTTTTGTAGGCGTTCCCACTTACCCGTAGAAAGAAAGGAAACTTCTTCCCGTAGAAGCCCACTCGAAAGAACTCGGGCTCCAGTCTCTGCTGGTCCATTATTTTATCATACAACGAGGCCTCCATCATCTGCACATATTCCAGAAGAAACATGTAAGTGCACAAAGATCAGACAAAGCAGAGTGGCTTTGTGTTTCTCTGTAAAACGAAACAGCTCTTGAATCTAATGATATAATACTCAAAGAAGCCAACCTTCATTTTGCTCAAGTTCCTGTAATCATAGTACGCTTCGTACTGATCGGCCAACTCTCGACACAGGAGGATGCCGTTCTCCCAACACTGAGAGGAAAAGATAAAACAGGCGTCATACCATGTAAGCAGCCATGTTAACTTCCAGTGGAGGGCAGTAGATGATCATCAACAATTACTTGCAAAGAAAAAGCATTCACGGTGGAGCTAGAGTGTTTTGTTATGAAGCTAATTAAACGAAATATTTTCCTCCCTGCTGCTTCCTAATCCTTTAGCAATGTCACACACACAGGGCTTGATTCAGGAGTACAGAAAAAGACAAGACAGTGGGTGCAATGAGCTTTTATTTTCATTCAAGCTGCTTTTGATGAGGGTGCTAATTATGTAAATGCCATTGTGTTGTGATGGGTAACTAATGAAAAGACGATCTCCAGCTGATATTTTGATCAGTAGGTGATGAAGTCGAAGTCATGAGATGCAAATGCTGCTATGCAACAGGCGGACTACAAACAACCTTGAGAATAAAGAAACAAGCTGAAACAAGAGCATTGCCTGAAGGTAATACTGCACTTTTAAGGAGATAAAAGTGACTAAGGGGTGACATACGGTATAGAAGTCTAGTCCTAATAGCAACACAAATGAAATAGAACAGAAGTGTTGTTCAAAAACAAAAGGGTAAGAAACAAAACACGAGAAGGAAGGAAGGAATTAAAGAAAGGAAGGAAGGTGGGAAGGAACAGGAAAAAAAATAGACAGATAGATTGACAATCTGAGAATGACATCGAAAATAAAAGGGACGGAAGAAAGAAAGAACGAAAAAAGAAGAACGAACGAATGAAAGAAAAAATAAAAAGTAAAAATCTATAATTAAAAGACCTTGCCACGGTCAAAGTTCTGGATGATGGTGAGGTGCAGGTACTCTTTCCTCTGCCACTCGCTCTGCATAGGGTAATTCAGGAACTCCCTCAGTGGCCTTTCTGACCACTCCAGCAATTCGTCGTACAGCAGCAGTGTGTAAGAAGCCTCTAAACACACAAAAAGCACACAAAGTCACGACAAAACACCCACCAGGCTGCCATCATTCTCTTTTCTTTCCAGCATCCACCCCACATGCCCCTGCAGAGCATCGCTCTTCCACCTACATGTGCCATTACCTGTGTAGTTCTGTGCTTTCAAGTGCAGGTCATATAGCTTGTGGATGTAGCGGATATACATCTCCTCCTTATTCAGCTCTGTTTTATAGAAGTTCTGCACAGACAGAGAAAAATGGAGAGAAAATAGAGAGAGAGAGAAACAATGAGAGATAGAGAGAGAGAGAGAGGGAGAGAGAGAGGCCCAAGGACCAAGTGTTTTCTGCTTTAGGAATTAATGAGACCCGCACTGTCCACCCACATCCCCAGGCTATTGCGATGGATTCTTGTATGGGGAAGAACTCAGAAAATAAAATTAACAAAACACAAATTGTTGCGGGGGAAAAACTCACTCATTGACACGAGCAGTAGAAACCTTTTAAACATGACATTTAAAGACTCAAAGGATAAATACTCCGGGACACTGCTGCTCTGAAAACGATTGTTAAATTAGCAGGTTTACAGAAATCAGACCTTATCGGTGGCCTGTTAGGTTTGGATGTGTGGTTGACGGCTTGTTGTCTCCACAGCAGAAGGATGCAGTAAAGTGTGAAAGCCAGTGTGGGCTGGCAGGTGTAGCATTAATGCTGGTGATGAGCACGCAGAAAGAAACTCACCAACAGACTGACAGTACAGCCAATCTTCTTTCCATCCACTTCTCCAAGTTTCATACAGTCCCTGGAGAAAAAAGCAACACCGAAAGCCATAGCCTTAGACTCGGGAATTAAAGGATGTTCGCTGTTCCAAAATAAATGTCAGTTCACAAGAATATTTTGTAGGGTTTTTTTCTTACATCCTGTGAAGATAATTGCATTTGTATTTAATGTTTATAGTCTGCGTCAGAAAGTGTAGAATTACTTAAACTGCAATTACGCATGAAACGTCAACCTAAGTGTCCTGCTTCCAACCAACCAATCTGTACACTTCCTGAACTTTGTAGCCAAAGGATCTTCTGCCGTTGAGTAGGAGCAAATCATTTATGGCACACAAAAACCTCCTATGTCATTTTTTTAAAATGTTTGTTTTATTATTATTTTACCTAAAAGTAATATTATTATATGTAACAATTTTCCACATGCAACTGCTATAAATAACTAATTTGTATTGTTTTTTATATATATATATATAGTAATTTTTAAGGGATAGTGTAAGGGATAGGGAAAATTTCTGCTGTTACAGGAAAACAATCAACAATGAAGTCATTTTCTAACAGAAGATCCTGAAGTGTTTTATTCCATTTCTCCTGCATGAATTTTCAAACATTTTTAAACTATTTAAGGTTAAAATATTCATGAAGGACAGAACATATTTGAATCTTTTTTTTTACGCATACTTACTGCTGAACAACAACAAAGCCGTGATTTTAAGTGCATATTATCCCTTAAATTACAATAGCTATTAACATCATTGTGAAAAATCCCTGTGAATAGAATTTCTGCAATATAGAAATATGGTAAAACGGTAAGCGCATGAATACAAGCCGGTGATTTGAGTTACAACCAGCGTTGTAATGTATTTGAGTTACAGCCTGAGGTGCTGTTATAGAAAAGTAATCAACACCTTCTGACCAATCAGATTCGCCTGCTGCATGATGTAGGCTCTTGTATGCCACTGTGTTAAACCCCATATAGTGTCCATGTGTAGTGAACAGTAGCTCGTTTGGAATTTGACGTGAAGATGGCAGATTTTTACATGGATTCAAAGTTATATACTGTATCAGTGTAACATAAATAACTATGAATAAATTAAAGAAAAACAAAAAAACATTTATAATATAATATAATATATAATATAATATAATATATAATATAATATAAGAAACTGTTACCTGTAAATCTTTGCTGTTTATGGCACATTATAAACTCATTAAGCTTCAAACACATTAAAAAAAACCTTGAAGGTCGTCCTTTGAAACGCACTTTGAAAGAATTTGGGTGAAGACAGTCATTGTGTGGGTGTGTGTGTGTGTGTAGAGACAGAGAGAGATAGTGTGCATGCATGTAACACTCACCTGTAATCGAGCAGTCTCTCCATTAGACGTGTTACAGTCGCGATTAATGAGATTCCGCTCTCTCTCCACGTCTCTCTCTCGATCTTCTTCAAAAGACTGAGACACAAACACACCCAGAAGAAAGCAAAAGCCAATGATTAATTCCAAACTAGCATCATGCACACAAACTCACAGTCTTCCCATAAGCATTATTCCCACACAAACACAAAAACACACACACACCCTACTCACAGGTCTAACCACAGAAACAGCGAGTAGTGCGTCTTACCTAGGATACGGACCGAACAGAGGAATTCTACTCCAGGAAAGCAGAGGCAAGACAAAGTCATATTAATAGATTACAGTCAGAAACACTCACTCATACAAGTTAGTAACATGGTTAGTAGAGTTAGTGTGGAAAAGATAAAGAAGAGAGGACATGAGCGAGCGGTTTAATAAATCCTAATTAATACCTGAAATATAGATTCTAAAGACAGAAAGGAAAGACAGTGGGCTAAGGCAGCTAGTAAATGTCATGTTGTGCATATTAAACAGAAATGATATTTCGGGGATTCTTCTGTTTGGCACCAGCTTAAACAAACAGAACAGTGTAAATACAGCTGTGATGTGCCCGCAGGCAATGTGATCAGAAACTGAAGCTGCATACACAAGCCTCTCTTTCTCTTTCTGACACACACACTGGTAGTTCAGCACAAATCGATAAAACACAAGGAGCTCATAATCCCCCTTTATGTTAAATATTTATAGATAAGTACCACACAGACATGCTGTTTGCAGGTTGACTATAAACTGCCCTTATACTGATGTATGAATGCAGCCATATTTGGATGCTGGGAGGACTGCATGATAAAGGCTAAACTAATAAGCATGAGTATTTATAATGATAATTATGCCAAAACATTAAAGTCAGACATGTAAAGCCTGTATAGTTTACAAATTACTGAAAGGAAACAGTATAAAGTGAAAATTGAAGGCTAGTAACAACCTTTCTAAAATTCAGAATAAGGACAACTTCCTCTACATTTACATACGGTTACTACGGTGACCTGTATGTGCAAAACACAAACAAGCTAGAAATACAACAACAACAACCCCAAAAGTAGAATACCTCCAAAAGTATCTGAAGAGCAAGAGCTATTCTTTTGTTTTTGTTCTACACTAAAGACGTCGGTGTTCAAGATAAAAACGGGGGCAAACTAAAGGTGCCACGTTCTTAGTTGTTGAATACATCTACATTTAAATATCAGGAAATTAATGCTGAAATTCTGATCTCAGATCACTTGATCTCAAAACCAAATGTCTTCAGTGAACAGCAAAAACAAAAGAATTGGCCCTCGGATTGACGGTGCCTCGAACAGAGAGGAAGCTTTTGAGGGGGAAGAGGAAGGAAAAAAAAAAATCACAGCACTTCACAATACAGTGTCCTTTGACCCTTTGGATTACAAATAAATCCTGCAAATATTCAAACACTTGTTCTTGCGCCTCATCCGATCATTTCTCTGTAACCTAGAGCTCGAACCATTAATACACAACAGCAAATTGAGACCCGCTACATCGTTAACTCAGAACAGAAAAGGCCACTCCATACTGAACACCACATGCGCACTGATGATTTAAGATGTCTCACATACCCACTTAAATAAAGTATACAACTTGCAGTGAAATGAAAACCTGGCCTAAGTCGTGGCCTAATGGTTACAGAGTCTGACTCCTAACCATAAGGTTGTGGGTTCGAGTCTCAGGCCAGCCACTACTGAGGTGCCCTTGAGCAAGGCACCGAGCCCCCCAACTGCTCCCCCCGCAGCATAAATGGCTGCCCACTGCTCTGGGTGTGTGATCACGGTGTGTGTGAGTGTGTGTTCACTGCAGTGTGTGTGCACTTTGGATGGGTTAAACCCAGAGAGCAAATTCTGAGTATGGGTCACCGTTCTTAGCCGTACGTCAGGTCACTTAATGTGAAGTTAAAGTCATTACAGCCCAGAATAAATCTTTATTTTCAGCACTTACATCCTCATATTAATGTTATGTCATGTTTTAGATAGGTTAACAGCCTGAAACATCAGCATACAAACAATTTTATACTAATAAGGACAAGTAACAAGATTCAGTAGAAATACCGAGGCTGATATTTGCTCTTTAAACCTTGTCCAGTGTTTGGCTCCATCTCTCAGACTCCTGCTCTCTGTAGACCATCAGCAATGATCTTGTGATGCTCAACAGCTTTGAGTTAACATTGAGGTGTTTCTGATTTGGCGGTTGAGTTTGTTGAGCACATTCATTGTGGTGTTTTTGATGTGTTAATGTGTACTGCACTTACAGGCCATCGTACACTGCAAGGTCACACATTTATATGTTTATCACACTTCCTCATATCACTGACTGAATGTATTACTAAAAATAATGACTCGTTATAAACTGCTCACTTTGGGACTTTTGCACAGCTCACTTTAGTCATTTTAGGTCAGTCAGTGTATTCACAATGGCATACAGTATATCCGCTCATATTTCATCTATTATTTTACTTTGTACAGCCTCCCACTTTATTGTACAGCTTTACTGTGCATCATTTTATTTTGACATTACATTTGACATTTTTTAGTATTTTATCTAATTTCCTCTTATTGAAATTTTACATTCCTTTAAGAGTCTTGACCTCATCTCGATCTCTTTCATACACGGACGGTCGTAAAAAAGGATTTTAGCGCACGTGCCAGCGTGTATGGTGACGGATATTATCCAGATTTTTATTTGATAACAACATGCTTGTCTTTGTCTAGTTAAACTGTGTGTATTAGTCCTTTGAATTATAAATACACTGATTTGGAATTCCAACGCATTTAGAATATTAAAGTAGCTCTAGATAGATTAGTAGCTCTAGATAGTCAGATACACGGTCACATCCTTATAAAGTTGAAAATATTTTCTGAATAAAACAGATTCAATTTAGCAACGCTCACACATCACGAGTGTTTAAATAATCACGGACTCATAACTGTGACTACTTCACTGTGAACTCCCAGCTGCCCTGTAATAATGCTTAGTGAATAAGAGAAAGGGAATCGGCATGCACTCTCACTCACATGCTGTTGAAGAGCTCTCTGTAAGTTTCATCGCCCTTTCCCTCTGACATCAGGCTGTCGAGTTTGTCTATAAGTTTGGCCTCCACCTAAGGCAAATAATCATCCAGGGTTATAGGTTAAATCATCCCATGTGCAATTAAAGAGAATTTGTGCACTGGCTCACTGAAGCAGCAGGGGGCACTGTTGCACCTGTTTAAAGTTGCCGCTACGCCGCTGTTCCCAGTCCATCATATCGTGAAAGATGGGGATCATCACGTTCCTCAGATCCGGCTGAGGAACCAGCGTCACCTCGAGAAATGGGCCGATCATAGCAGGGATGAAGTTTAATTTGTGTTCTCCTTTGAAAGCGAAATAGAGAAGTTGTCACAGAGAGAGAGGAGAAAGACAAAAATGGAAATTCTTTACGTTACATTAACCACATTTGTCAGACGAACTTATCCAGAGCGACTGACATTTTTTTATGTCTTATTTATACACCTGAGCAATTGAAGGTTAAGGGCCTTGCTCATGGGGCCAGCAGTGGCAGCTTGGTGGACCTGGGATTTAAACTCACAACCTTTTGATTGGTAGTCCAACATCTTAACCACATGTACCAAATTCTAAACATAAGCTTGATTTTTTTTGAGCAGGAAAAAAAATGAAGATGTTCTCAATCTCCTACCTAGATTCTGCCACATACTGAAGATTTCACAACCCATCATCACCCTCATATCTCCATACCTACAAACACACATGGCAAAATAGCTGCATTACAGAAGTGCACGAATGTCTATTTTGATATATAGCTTGTAGAACAGGAGTGTGTGAGCTACTCACTTTTCTAGAATTTTCTTGCGTTTTGAAGAAGAGAAGGTCTCAAGCTGGAGGCAGGGCTGGTTAATGAACATGACCGATAGATAAAAGTACGAGTCCCAGACCTAAATTAAACACGTGAACACACACCCAGTGTCAGTGAGGAAGCATTCATGTTAAGTACAACCTTCATCTGTGATTGTTTTAATAAAATGGAGTTAAAGGTGTGTGTGTATGCGTGTGTTGACACCCAGGAGTGCATTTAACACACACATCAGGAGCCCGCAGCCTGAACACACACACTGAGCCGCATGCACATACTCAGACACTACAATACACACATACCTTGTAATCAAACCTGTCATTGAGAAAGTTTTTCCTCAGAGCATCTGACAGGTAGAGCACCGTTGTGATGATGACGCTGTAAAGGAAAGGTGTGTATCGATCAGCGTGAGCGCTAGCACCACCACATTCCGTTATTTATTTATCTTTATCAATGTTTAATCATCATTAACTAGCACTGGACTTACTTATTAGTGACGAGCCGCATGACCGTCCAGTCTTTGGGAAACATCTCGGGCCGGATCAGGATCCGGAATACGGTGAAAATCTGCAGGAGGAAATCCTGACAGGAACAACAACTACTCAAAAATCAAAGTCACCCGCTTCAGTTACTGAAAACATGAAAATGTCCTGACTTTAACATGATATAAACATAAATACGAGAAGATATAATGCACTGAATAGCTCCAAATCAATCCATTTTAAAAGCCCACTGCTCTCAGTTTTACTGGTGCTTGCAGAACATGATGCTAGATTCAGGCTTGATGCAGCCAACAAGGTGTAATTCTATTCATTAGGGCTTGGAGGCTCGGTGACTGTACGCTCAGCAGTTTTGCAAAAAAAAAAGTACCATTTTAAAGCAAGTACACAAGTTGCTGTTAGTATATTCTGTGAATAAGCATATTTGTTCACGAAAAGCATTACTCCTGGGTTATTCTTACCCTCAGCTCATCTTTACTGGTGAAACGCTGCAGATGCTTCTGGTAGTGATGATCTCCCATCTGCTTCAGGAGAGCCAAGAGACACGATACAAACTCCCCCTGAAACGCAGAAAAGTTACATAAACTTAGACAATAAGACAATTTCAAGTGCCTATGTATTGTTTTGTGCTTGTTTAATTCCCACTCATGCCCACTAAAAACTGACCAAACCTGCCTACACAAACAGCTGATTTTAGAGAACATTTAAAAGGTGGCTTTATTTCCCTACATACACAAAAAGTTTACCCAGACTGACTCAAAGCAAATACGTTACTGATGTTGCACGAATGGATGAAGCAAATGCGTCATTTTAAATGCAGTACATTCGAGCTGTAATCCTGTAACCTGTTAATGAAACAGCTTTCATATTTAACTGCCGGTATTCTGCTCGCTCTCATGATTACAGTACTGTTACGTAACCTCTAAACCGACGAGGCTAACCACTGATTCCTTATTAGGACAGACATCCTGTTTTACCTAACCCTCTCTCTAGCCCTGTGGCTCAGAGTGGACCTCAAGCCCCCAGCTGATGACCTCTGAGCTGATAGCCAAAAAAAAAAGTAACACACGATTATAAAAAGAAGACAAAAGAACAGCTCTGGTGAACACGACTAAAACATAAAAAGACAGAATTTGCCTCCAAACTGATCTCCTTCTCTATTGACACAGTGTTGACTGAACACATCCTGCAGACTAAATACCACAGGAAGATCAGTGCAACTATAGAAAAGCAGCTTTCTGTAAAGACACGGAAAGGCTGGCATCTACAATACAATACGACACGACACAAACACACATCACGTCCGAAGGAAAAGCTCTCCCACGATTCACCTGACACACAGCGGCTTTGATGTAGAAAAATCTTTGTCTGCTGCACAGTAATTAATAGACCCTCGGGGGCTTTTGTCTTTTTCTTCTCTTTATTCTTTATTTCCTGCTCTGTTAAGTGCAGTATTGCTCTCACTCTAAGTCTCACGCTGTATCTTTTGTTTCCTCACCGTGACATCCTGACTCTGCGGACGCATGGTCGACGCTGGGGTTTGGGGACGATTGGAAATCTCCAGTATGGTCCTCAATAACACGCTCAGCAAGCTCTCCACTATCAGATCCACTTCTTCAGACATGGCTGGCTCCTACGTGCACACACACACACACACACACACACACACACACACACACACACACACACACACACACAGAGACACACAAATGAATAAGAACGTATAGATAGCATACTCTTTTAAAATTGCATTAAAATATAATTCTTGGTGCTATACTGCAGGGGTGTCAAATATACAGCTTACACTAACATTCGTCTTATATACCGTAAATAAAAAAAAAAGTAATGTAGCTGTGTCTCTCCCTCTAAAAGAAATAATTTAGGGTTTAAAAACAATGGAGGTGAATACTTTTTCTGTTTTATTTGTGGCCTGTCATCTGAACTGAGGCTGCTCTGTCATGCTACAAGAATTTTGGAAGTGCATAAATAGATTAAACCCTCTGCAAATATAGCATTCGAATAGAGCTGTTCAAAAGTGAATCTGATTATAACAACAAGGCTTTAAGTAGTGAGGTTAATAATGAGAGCAGTGGAGCTGATGCCTCTCTTAAAAATACACACACACACACACACACACACACACACACACACACACACACACACACACACACCTCTTCTCATGCCAAACAACAGAGCAATCAGACTACTAATCTACAAAACCATGCTTACTCACAAAGAACTTTTTTTTGGACGCTCCTCATATACTAGAACATCATAAAGTTAAGAGACCTAAATATTCAATTATGGCAATTTTTCTAGAACATTGTGCCATCAATTTAAGAAGAACAATTAATTAAACAAACAAAAAAAAGTAAATAAAAAGAAATATATACTTTTTTACCTTTTATTTGGATTTTATTTACCATCTCAGGTTTTTGGGGATTGAGGATGTATTTTATTACGCAATTGTGTACATTTGGTCTACTAATTGTTGTAGATTCTGTCCAAATCTACCTCCAAACAGCCATTCGAGAGCATGAGCTGATGTCTTACTGCGTTCATCTTACCTCTTTTAGATCTCGCTTAGCAGTAACTCAGTAACTGTGTTGTACTCTAGTTTCAAGTCCTCACTCTTTCCTGCCATTATTTAGAGAACTGTGTTTCTCATAGATTGCATCACTCTCTCAGCTCAAAAGCATCTCTCTTTCTTCCTTCCTCTCTCTTTCTTTCTGTATAGTTCAGGCCACGCTACTGACTCGTGTCTCACCGTATCGTATCTCTTTATGATGGACATCATGCTGGTGAGTATTTGTGCGCACATCACCAGATCCCGCTGCTCCTGCAGGTGAGTTTGTAGCAAGCGCAGAACCACAGGAAGCAGGATAAACCTCGATTCTGAAACGCATACAGACGCACGTTCGTTAAAGGTGATGTCAGTGACCTGGGAAGAAGCTATCAGGAGGTAGCAGTTTTGAAATCATTAAAGCAATACAGCCCCTCTGTTTAGTGTTCTCTCCACAGACAGACAAACAGAGACATGTTCTTGTCTTGACTGGTTGGATGTTGGTGCTCCATATTATCTGTCTTTTTGACTCAAAGACCTTGAGGCCTCCATTATAAATGATCCATCAATATATCTTATTTATATAGGCCAAAGAGTTCTGATTTTAAAAAATCACTTATGCCACCTTTAATTATGGTACAAACTTACAACCAGAAACAACATCTAATCAAATAGCCAAGTATAAACCTGCAACGTGGAAGTGTGTGTGTAATGTATGTACCTGGATTTGTGTAGATTTGGCTCTCTACAGTTTTGGAAATGCACTGTAATTTGACAGTTTCTAGGGGGCAGTCTGGCTGTGAGGAGTCTGGAAGACTCCCCAGTGTCTCCCGTACGAATGAGGCCACCTCTCTGACCGTGAATAGCTTCAGCAGCTCCCCATAGACTGCAGGAAATGCCTGCAAAAACACTGCCTGTAAACACACACGTACACACACACGTACACACACACATTCACATGAAACACACACACAAACACAGGTTGTAGTTTATTACAAATATGCCAGATATTCTTCACCAAAGATTATTCTTAAATGAGCATCATCACAGCAGTCACACCCTCAAATTTTAATAAAACATTTTGAATCATTTTAATACAGAATCATTGACATGCAGTCATCAGCTACCCTTTGGTCACGGTTGCACTAAATCGTGTGCTTGTGAGATTTGTCACATTGTGTTCTCAAAGATCTCAACACACTGAAAATTCTTTTACCATGGTGCCATTTGTTTTGTCTGTGGCACTAAAATCAAGCCGGTAGATTAGGATTCTATCTGTTAAGATCATTCTAAGATTAATCTGTGCCGGTCCACAGCTTTTAGTGGACTGAGATCAGACCTCCGATCAGATTTACTGACTTTGATAATTTTCCTGAAGCATTCATGGGTTCAGTAGGTGATGTGTTTTGCATTATCGTCCTGTTGAAAGCTAAAATAACTCATGCTTATGCCTTAGATAATGTGAATCTTTTATTGTTAAGAAAACACCCCTGTCACAAAAAAAACAGTCCTAAGACAAGATTCTGTTATCACAAACCTTCACTGGAAGCTGTGTGCATAGAGGTGTTTGGGTGATGAGCAGAGTTGGCACTGTGCCAATCTTCTATAATCAAGACCAAGACAATGCACATTAGACACCAAGATTTTGGATTCTTAGTATTTCACAAATACAGACATATTGAATTTCCTCTTCTTTCTCCCATGAGTAATAAAATACTCGTAATAGTAAGTGAGGGTCCACTTTGGGGCTCATTTTAAGGTTACCACTGGACTCACAGCAGCTCATCTAATGACCTTTGTCTTTCTACAGCAATCAAAACGCACTTCTAATGATGGGTCTTTACAGTGTTCAGTGACATATGAACTGAACTGGAATTAACTATTTTATATACAGTATATATCTGCTAAGTTATGCAATTTAAAAGAATGGGCCCATAAATCTTTAGATAACTCTTACTGGACTACAGTAATTTACATTTACGGCATTTTACATCCCTTATACCACATCATTTCTCCACTCTTCAACAAAGAACCTGTCAGGTACAAGTTGATGGAGACAGAGCCTTGTATTTAGGTCCTAGAGAAACAGAGTCATATTCATTTATGAGACATGAAGCATTATGTTTTGTCCACCCCATGACTTAGTGACTTAGGTAATGCAGAGTGCACACAAGTATGCAACTAGCTAATCAACTGGACAGGTTTAAATACATCAAGGTCCAGCGTGCATGCTTTGCTCGCCCACAAATGATACTAAAATTAACCAGCCGCAAAACCTTTTCATGCGAGTTAGAGAAGTCTGTTAGACAAGTGTCATTTCCAGCAGTACACACAACCCTGTAAAGCCACTCATTACAGTCTTCTGATGTGTGTAGTGCAGTGTGTGGAGCTGGTGCTAATGAATGTATTAAACATGCATGTCAAACGACAATTTTTGCAACAAAGAGTATCTTTTTTTTCTAACAGCTACTGATTTTCGCACCACAAATGATTTAAGACATTAAAGGTTTGTTAACATTTAGCCATGACTTCTAAAAGTAACTAAAATGCTGTGTACAAAATGACCTATTGTACAACACATATTACTATAGGCACATAGTCAGTCTGCAAAAAAAATAAAAAACAAAATACACAACAATTCAGTTTAACAATTCAAAGGAGAGAAATTAGAAAGCAGATGTTATAATATATTTATAATAGTACCTATAAGTATTATAAGCTCCACCTGCCCATTTGCCAGTCTCAGCAACCCTACTGAGGGCATAATGTTTAAATCCAGAATATTTAAAGTGTGTGACAGTGCATATATCTGTAATCTCTAAATTCCTCTGGTTAAAGTTAAAAACACCTTCAGGGTTTTCAGAGTGTGTATGTGTGTTTGTGCACGTGTGTGTGCTTGTGCATGTGTGTGTTTGTGAATGAGTGTGTGTGTGTGTGTGTGTGTGTGTGTGTGTGTGTGTGTGTGTGTGTGTGAGAATGAATGAGTGTGTGTGCGCTCGTGTGTGCGTGTGTGTATGTGAGTGGGAGTGTGTGTGGAGAAGGCCAGGGATTAGCGCAGATTAAGACAGCTCTGACCTGCATTCTCTTACTGCCTTTGTCCCACTCTGTATAAAGATTAAAACACTCAGGCTTAACAACACATGTGGCAGCAACCAGATTAACACCTACAAATGCTCTTCTTCCCCAGTAAAATAAAAACTTTATGGGCCAGAATGCACAAGGAATCAAATTAATTAATTAATTAATTGTTTGTTTGCCTGCTGCTGCTTCCTCTTCAGTTCACACTTCACCAAAGTGTCAAGCAGATCCAGTAACACAGTGTCTCAATGCAGTCCTTGACTATCATTTATGCGTTTAATAATAAGGACTAGGTCTAATTAAGAGTCTACTTTGATAAAATAAGAGTCTAATTTGATCTGAATATTAAAGCTATTCCTAAGAAAGGGGGAGTTAAAAATAATACATTTAAATAAATACACAAACAAATAAATAAATAAAGTCAAACAAACAAACAAACAGACAAACAAATAATTAAATAATAACAAAAATGAAAAGTAGAAGAAAAAATACATATGTTTAAAAATACATTACAAAAAGAAAAAATGGAAAAAATAGTGTGTGTACAACTCAACCCCACTTTAGCAGCAAAACAGCAATAAACAGATGAGTTTTTTTTTTAACCGTATTTTTTTTCTATCAGAGAGAATACAGAAAAAAGTTAAAACAGGTCACGTGTAGCACGTGTAGTCGTTCCAGATTTACTTCTATTCTCTCAGCTGTGTGTGTTGCTCTGTCTATCGAACCCCTGCTAATGGATATAATCTGATGTAATGAGAAAGCAGTCGATACATCAGATTATATCCATTAGAAGGGTTTTATTCGAGGAGTTGTGGAGTTTGAGGAGTTGTATTTCCTCCTCCTCTAACAAACCAGAAGGGATGAATCATTTTCCTCAAGGACAAATCTTCAGAAATTCAGTTAAGGATATTATACAAAGAAATAAACAAGTTTAAGTACAGTAAAGTTCTCACTAACTTATCCTGCTTAAGGGCTAACGAAAACTAAACTTTATCATTTGCATTGCTGAATATAGTGGAGGAGTAGGTAAGTCCTCGAGCTGTGTGGAATCTGTCTTTAAGGATAAACCACTGATCAGGGAATAGTACTATCAAATCACAACTTATTTATGAGCTGATATTACAAAGCAAACGATAAGAAAGATGAATTCTCTAACCTAAAGAGGAGTAATGTGTAGTGTGACATTCAGGCCATATGTTCCACTGTTCACCTGCAGCTGATGCTCTAATAGCTTAAACTCATCTGCTTTATATTTGCCTTTTTTGTTTGTTTGTCCAAGAACCAAATACATGAAGTTCCCATACTAAATAAAATTTAATGATATTAATTGTAATTAATAGATAAAGCTGCCTAATGTTTAAACAGTCTCACCTGTGTGTGTGTGATAGGGCCGGACCCTTTGTTCTCCTGCGACAAGAAGAAGCGAATGGACATGAAGAGTTCGTGCATACAGCAGCGAAACTCTTCGTCATTCTGGCCCCCTGTGGCGAGTGCAAACAGCCTCCGAGATTGGATAATGTATTTAAAGATGTACTCTGTTGCCTGCAAAAATAAATATACACACACACACACACATATATTGGAGTTCAAAACCAAAGAAGAATTTGTGAACACTTTTATTTCTGAAATATTGTCATTCATCATTTGGTGCTCAAAATGTGAAGGAATATCACTTGTTGGTTATATGAATGACTTCGGCACATCTGCAGCTGCAGGACATCACTAGTATCTCACACTGCTCTGGTATAAACTTGGTCTACTCTTATGTCAGTCTCATAACACCAGTAGACCAGGATCACACCAGAGCACAGTGAGAAACCAGTCGTGTCTTTGAAGCCAGATCGCCACACTTCCTGAATTTCTGACAGCTGTAAGGCTTAAAAATATAGAGGCAATCTTTTGTGCTAAAGTGGTTTCTGTTCACTAATTTCGATCACTCTAGTAAAACTGTGGTATACACTCAGCTAACATTCCTGCCAATTTTGAGCAACGAAGACCTAAAAAAAAGACCTACACACTCACACACAAATAATGAAACTACTATATTATCAGAAGCTCTTAATGTCCAGAACAAATACAAAGAAAGGACCTTTATTGTTATAGCATAGAGCAAAGTGCTCACAGCCAACAGTAAAACAATAAGAAACTGCATAAGCTCCTGCCTTGAGTACACGCTGGATGTGGTCCTGGTGTTCGGCTTCAATGATGCGGTCCACATACCACTTCAGTACCTTAATCAGATCCCTAAACACAAGACATCATGGTGTCATGATCATTAATGCAATTTCCAAGTCATGGTGTCATTTTTACTATTCTGATAGATTTAACAACACTGTGAGAAATGACAGATTTTGATTTGCCACTGAAGATAAATAGAATATATGTTAAAATGAGGCACTGTGGATGCAAACTGTTTTCAATTTCCCTCCTAGAGGAAACAAATAGAAACGGCTTCACCCAAAACACTTAACGTTAGACTTCTGTTTCTGCGAGCAAGAAGTGTGTGTGTGTGTGTGTGTGTGTGTGTGTGTGTGTTACGTGATTTGTTGTATAATCTAAGAGGCTGTGTAGGAGTGTGTTCCTGATAAATCCATCACTAAAACAGAGGAGTTAGTGATGAAGCCTTTATGAGACACCACGGTGTAGCTGGTAGCATAAAGGGCAAGAGAAGTTGGAAAAGTGATGGATACGCCAGTATAGGAAACATCTGCCTTCCAGGCAGGAAAAGAATAAGTGTGTATGAAATGAACAGTGTGTGTGTGTGTGTGCGTGTGTGTGTGTGTGTGTGTGTGTGTGTGTGTGTGTGTGTGTGTGTGTGTGTGTGTGTGTGTGTGTGTGTGCCTGACTATGAGCCCTGAATCAGTGATATTTCTGTAAGTAAAGATAAAAATCAATAAACACAATAAACAACATGGGAAATAATTGAATGAGTGTTTAATTTATTTATTAGTTACAGTAAGTCTTCTACCAGACATAACCATGTAACCAGAAATGTGTCCGAGTTGTGATTATCATTTTAAACTGTAGTGATTAATTATACTGGCACTGGCAAAAACCTATAATGGCAAAACTGAAGATATGCTGAAGACCACACATTAGGTCTACCATGCAGTGATGTAAACGCACCACAGATTTAAACCTAGATTTAACGCATAAACCTGGTGTTAATGCACATTTGTGTGGCAAGGCACAATGAGGTTTATGGGTAAGTGTTGAATACAGAGATGTATTTTGCATTTTCTGCTAGTCCATGTAAACTGACAGTGTGTCATTTGTAACAAGGGTTCCACTAATATTGTTCCAAATAACTCTAATAAATGTTCATGCTGCCTTACCCAACACGATGCAAAACATATATCTAACTTGTATTATAAATGATATAGACATTCTCAGCATTCTTGTTCTAAGTCGAAGTTTTAATAAAACATCTCCTAGGATAACAATCTTGCTTTGGCAAACAGCAGATAACACTCAGATTGCATGCAGGTATGTAGACTTCACCCTGTATAAGTGTCTGTGCACAACGCCCTGATGTGCTTGTTCATAGACGTACAGTATAAATCAGCTCTTATGCACCACAAAAATGCTATACAGCTCTACAGCCAGAACACACCATTTCATTTAAAGACAAAATGAAGATGTTAGACAGGCTTGAATAATGTCTTGTAGCAGATTCAGGCTTATGGACAATGCTAACAGTGTAGGGAGAACATCACAGATGATAGTAAATGAATTGTTGCATTCAAGAGTTTGGTAATGACACAAACACAGTGGACTGTATCATGATGATAAGATCAAGCCCAGTCTAGTCTTCTATTTCGGATTAATCATGGTGTCACCCACTAGAGGGACACTCTGTGTATGCATGACTGTGTGAGAATGTGTCGAAGACAGAAATCCTGTTAGGACTGTGTGAGGAGGGAGAATAAGAGACTGTAGAATCACACCGAGACCCAGACCGCTGGTGGAATGTAGGTGACCAGTTCACACTTCACCAAAGTGTCAAGCAGATCCAGTAACACAGTGTCTCAATGCAGTCCTTGACTATCATTTATGCGTTTTATTCAGAGACACTGTGTACACTAGTAACATAAAGGCACAGTGTAGGCAGATCTCCTAAACAAGAACACTTGTGCTCCAGAACGTACATACCTGTATGACAAAGCTCCTGCAAAGTGGCCCTCAATGTAGGTGTCCATGACGGGTTTAAAGTGCTGGAACTTGCTGTCCTGGAGTAAGTTTATAATGTGCACCTGAGGAGAGGAATGGGAAAAAAAACATTCATTTCTGAGTTGATATTAATGTCGAGTTCAAATTGTAGCTAATGTTAAATTCGGACATTTTTTCAATAACGTGTCAGCGGTATACGAACTTTTAGCTGTTTCCCAAAAAGTGGATCATTTGTCTATTAAATAGCATCTCAAAGTGTGTTGTTTTTATACCACAATAATATCTGAGAACATTTTGCCTTTTTAAACATTTACAGTTACATTTTATGTTGTGGAACATCCCCAAGACAAGGAAAATAAATTCACACCTTTAGATTTGTGAACAACAAACAGCCCTACAAGCTACACATGGATTTAGCAGTGTAAATAAAAGTGAAAAAAAAAATCATATGGTATTTAAAAATGGTTTAAATCCTTCTTGCTCAGGCCTTGCTAACACTGAACGATCCAAAATACTACAAGTTCACAAAGTTGCAAGAGGACACATATTGGTACAGTTACCTTTTTAACGTATTCACATAAATATCTTAAGGCTAAAACTGAAGATACAGCTGACACGGATTTAAAAATCTTACAAGGGAATCAAAGACTTTGAGGCCGTATCTCTGTGGGTTCTCATCCAAGATTCCAAAGAGCGTGTCCAGTGTGTCCTGTAAGAACTGGAAAAAGACCGATTTCAGTTACAAAAGAAAAACAGATATAGTTCAGTGCAAAAGTTTTCATCTCCATGGTTTATGGGTGGGAAAAGAAAATGCACCTCTTTTGTACTGGACAATAAATTCCCTGATGTTGAAATGAAATGTTTGAGGAAAAAGCCAATCCAAAATACAAGGTTTTGGTTTGACTCAGTCTTCAAAAATGGCTTCAGAAGGGAATGTATGAAATATGAATAGTTACACCGGGAGGAACATTACATCTGAGAGCATCCTAAGCTGTTTAGATGACGTATATATATGAAGATGTAAAGAGTTAAAAGAAAAAAGGTTGGCAAAGTTAGACAACATTAATATCCCTTGTGTATTTGTTCACTAATAACATATTAACATGTGCTACTTTATTATTTTTTTGTTACTTAATAAGATACATTTCTTTGCTTGATTTTTTTGACCCAAGGGCTCTAGCACTTGTAAAGTAAAACAGAGAACATGGCTAGTGACACACTCATTAGTGAAGTTACATTGCAGTGTTGTCTACCTTAACTATTTCAGAGCCATCAATCTCCTTCAGTTTGGAAAGGCTGTCATTGATCCTCTCGGGGTGCATCCTCCATTTCAGCAAGTCCAGCATTTCACCTGCACAGAGATCAGTGCAATACGTTCTCTCTGCATCACTGCTACTCCGACTGCTGTCCTACTGGGTGCTAACTTCTCTAAGTATAAGATTCATCTAAATATAAGTCACATTATGTATAATGTTCTTGTATAATGAAATATATTCCAGCACACATCCAGACACACCCGATATGAGGAGAATAATGTACCATTTTGAGTGAGTTTGGTGGAACAGAGGAATGAGGTGATCCAGAAGGACTCTTTGCTGCTTTTCACAGCTTGATTGTTGCCCTGCAGGTTGGTTTTGAAGACAGGCAGATTGAGGTAGCGAGCACAGTCCTGAAGATTAGCATTCTCCTCACACTGCAAAAAAGTAAACGAAGATATCATCTCTACCGCACAAGAAAGAAAAAAAAATTACTAGAATCCACCTCCAGTATACTAAAAAAAAAAAATCACTGACTCTCCATGAGGTGAGTAAAAGTTACCCAGTTTCCACCCACAGGTGAGTAAAAACTGTAATTCAACCCACAGATGAGAAACAACTGCCCTCTTCTGCCTACAGGTGAGTAATAAATGTCTACGTCCACCCACAAGTGAGTAAAAACCATCCACTCACATTCACAGGTGAGTAAAAAACAACCACTCAAACCCACAGGTAAGAAAAAACTGCTCTTTGCTGCCAACAGGTGAGTAAAACCCACCCACTTCCACCAACCACTCCTGCCAAAGAGTATAGAATGCCCTCTAATACCAACGACAGTAAAAATCACCCACATCAAGCACTGTGACTATAGTCAATTACAGTCAATTTGTAATAATAAAAAGAGATATTCCATAATATTCCATAGACATTTAGAGAGTGGCACAATGCCACTGTACACCACCGCAATCCACCTGAAATAAAGCAAAGTGGGAACTTTCTAACCATTTGAGTATTACAGGCATTTCCTACATTGCCTCCACATTTTCACATGCTCAAATATAACTAACAACTGACAAAGAAATGGTCTTTAATGGGTCGGTCACCTGGCCTTAAACAAAAGAGGGAGAAAAAACCTACAGAGAAATCCACAAACAATCATCTGCAGTAAAGGCCTGGTAAAGAATCTATAGGGAGCAAGCATTTGGAGATGTCCGTAGGGCCCAGAGAGATTTGTATCCTAGTATTGTAAATAATGCTAATATTTAGATGCATGTATCTGTGTCCAAATCCTTTTGAGCCTGTGGAAATGGAGGGGCTTCATTCAGATCCATTATAGCTTCACTGTTGTGATATAGAAAGGTGCGTCACTGTCCAAATACTTATGCATCCATTATATAATATCATGCATCCAGAATATAATAAACATAATTAAAAAAAAAAAAAACTCCAGAAATAAACCCCCACAGATACTTTGTAATTCAATTTTAATGACTTTTTCATAGAAATTGCCTCGAGAGGATTTTTTTGTTGCAAAGTGTAATATATTTTATATTCTATTACCAGGTTACCATGCTATAGTTTTTTTGGCTATATAGCCTAGCCTTACTCTGTTCTGCCATCATAAACACAGAGGCTTAACAATAGCTATAGAATAAGCAAGTTTCCGAAGCAAATGTTTGAGTGTGTGTATACATATTTCCCAATTCTAGTGTAAGCCACTGCACTCATCACCATGATGACATCTTATAAGATCATATTTTCTACATATTTCTACAATTTCTGTGCAGCATGAGTTACTGGAAGGTCAGCTATTCACTAAGGCAATAAAGAGGATGTGGTTAAAACAAGGGGTGATGTATGAGTTAGTGGAAAACAAGTAGACTTTTGGTTTCTTGTCTATTGTTTCTATTCATAGCGAAGGTGAAGAGGATATTGCACATTGGTGGGTTTACTCAAGCAAACGTGCATCTTGTGGCATGCAACAGTCTTTCAACACAGTGGGCTGGTTATGTGTGTGTGTGTGCGTGTGTGTGCGTGTTTGTTTAAAGAAGGTGGTCATCCAATACACCTAGGGACAAACCGAGCTCCTTATTGTGCTTTGTTCTGTAAATTCATAGTGCAATCGAAAATCTTCATTTACTAAGAGACACATTTAAATAGCAAGCTTCACAACCCTGGAGTCCTAGGGGTTTGCTCTGGTATATTCATCCGTGCAAAATCACTGTCTGAACCTGACATACTGTTTGCAGGAATGACAAAGAAGTTGTATGCAATGAAAGAAAATGTATACGAAGATGTATGCATGTACACATGATCGGAAAGTAAATACCTTATAGACAATGAGCTCATGGGTGCCATCAGGCAAAGTTCGTCCATCTTCCTGCATTAAGGGGACAAAGGAGAAGCCAAACAGCTTCTTCTCCCCCTTGTCCTTTGCTGAAGAAGTGACAAACACAAAAAAAGACTCAGTAAATAACTTCTCACAATTCACATTTTTTCAGATGATTACACCAGAGTGGCTAATTCTCCCTGCAGGACATAGAGCCACACCTGATTCCACCCGCTTCACCTTTCAATCAGATTTTCTAGCTATTGTTCACTAGATCATGAGGGTGGCTTCTGCTTGGTTAGTATAAAAGTCTGCACCAGCACTTTATAAATAAGATTAGCCAGCCATGCATTAGGTGGAACTCTTGTGTTCCAAATGTTATCAACATTCGAAATAAACATAAATTTTTTTATTGACCAACTAAAAATATGACAGAGAATTTCTGATAAAAGCAAGCAAACAGTTTTCCGGCTCAATTATTTCTGCTGCCATCTATATTATATATAAAACATACTAGAGAATTCAACAAACTTACACATGCAGCAGAACTTCTCCAGCTTGTATTTTAAAAATAAAATTACTGCATGACCGCAGAGACAAACTTAGGTTTGGAAATATGTCCTGAATAGTATATAACCTGGTTATTCACGGCATACTAGAATTCTATAATGTTTGTTCATGCAGTGCTACATTCTGCATTTGTGCAGAGATGAACACAGCTTATGTCAGCACTCCATCACTATATGATTTCACTATGAGAAGCTTCTATCTATAGCAACATCTCTGCATGACTCTTCATTCCAGGTCTAGACAAACTGATGCTGAATTTACATAATCACACACTACACAGGTCAGTCATCTGTTTGTCCTAGAAGTGTCAGTGTAACAACCATTGTAACAGGCATTCTTACTGGAACAGTGGCGAAACTCGAAACGGACATGAGAGCCACGGAACATGTCAACAGGGATGGGCAGCTTAATCTGCTCAGCCCAGCGTGGGCTGTTGTTGTGGTACAGCACAAAGGATTGGTACTCATCAGCCCCCGGTTCCCCTGAACCTGCTGTAACACAGCCCTGCACACACACACAAGCACACACACACGCACAATACACAAGTTGATGCATGCTGTCCATCAGCTCTTATTTTCCACTGAACCAGGAAAACCACAAGCAAGCAATAGCACCACCACCATAATGAGTGTGACGTTAGTTTAGCTTGTTGATCTTTTGTTTAGCTGTTGATCGGTTTCGGTATTGCATGCTTGCAGTTATTTCCATTAATTAAACTGAGGTGTTGATGTACAAAAAGCTTAATCAAATCCTGTGTGAATCCTGAATACCCTGAGAATTTGTCCGTTGGCATCCAGTGAATAAACGGTGACTTCCACATTTCTGGCCACCGTCTTCCCGCCCTTCTCAAATTCTCCTTTCTCCAGCGTGATATACAGATCGTTCCTCATCTCTCCTGAGAGAAAGCAGACAGATGACAGGTGTTAATGCAAGAAAGGCTCTATAAAGTTAAAACGAAACAGTAGATCGCTGCTTTTAAACTCAGTTAATGACACTTGTAAGTCAAGCTTAAATAGCAGCTCACAGACATAGACACTACCTACATTTTCAAGCAGTTACTAAAGCTACTTGGATTAAAAGCTCTAATAAATAATATAACAGATAAACAGAAAAGAGAATAATCCATTATCAGAACGCAAAAAGAATGAGCCCCATGCAAAACGTGTAAATTAGGTGCATAGTTGTTGGCATACATATTAAGAGGCATGCATATGAGTCACGATGCACGCGGAGCACCGTAGCGGCTGCACAAACAATTCAGTTCGCATCACTTTTTTTTTTAAAACTGACACCGATTTCACTTTCGATCATCTCTACTGAGTTCATTCAATTCTATCTTAAACATGTAGCAAGATTTAGCTTAAATGATATATGATAAATATGTTGTGGTAAAGATGTTTTTGCACCTTAAACTTATTCTTGAAGCTTTTGTGGGGGGGTGAACAATTTAATAACAACAAATGTATTCATCTTGTTCAAGGGGCAAACGAAAGCTGTAGTGTGATGCTACATTCCTTGTTTTGGTCACCCAAAAACCTTACTGACTACATGTTATCATCTACTTTCAGCTTTTCCTGTCAGGGGTCACCACAGCGAATCATCTGTTTCCACTTATCTCTATCCTCGGCATCCTCTACTCTCACACCGATTACCTTCATGTCCTCATTTAACACATCCGTATATCTCCTCTTTGGCCTTTGTCTTGACCTCTTATCTGGCAGCTCCATCTCCAACATCCTTCTACCAATATAACCATCTCCCTTCTCTATACATGTCCAAACCATCTCGATCTAGCCTCTCTGACCTTGTCCCCAAAACAGCCGACCTGTTTTGGGGACAACATCCTAATCTCTGATGCCTTCCACCTCTGCCTCATGCCTCATGTCTTTTCCCCACTGCAACAGTCTCTAACCCATACTCACTACTGTCTTGTACACCTTGTACCTGACGATTCACATTAAATTTGGTGTAACCCTTTCAAATGATCTGGGCTTTGGACCGGCACAGAAGTCACTGGCTTGCAACTCCTGTGGCTAGACTCTGACTATGTAACATAATCTAATAAGATTATATTGTAATAAAATATCACATAAAATATATTACTGCAGTCTCTCTCTATATCTTTAACTGTGAAGTGACGGCATGCAGGATTTTATTGATTTCATCTGTCTTTCCACATTCTTGAATTGTCCATATACATTCATTAATCTGCATAGTATAAACCATTTTACCGTCGACCAGACAACACGGATATGTGTAGTCCATCAGCTGGTGAGAATCATGGAGCATGTACTATAGATACAGTACTATATAGTGTACTACACGCTATAGTGTGTTTTTTGTTTGTTCCTCTTACAGAAAGCCCATAGGCAGCAGGATATTTTCTCTTGTTGTTGAACCTACATTTCTGTAGGCCAAGGAGAAGAATACCGTAATAGCCAAGTCCACAAATTTCTCCATCTCATGATACACAAAGTCGTACTGACATTACCTCTATGCACACTTACACACCCAGAGCACGCACACAAAACCACCATGACCTACAATAATGCTCTCAGCAGGTGCGTCCTGTGCCACACACACACACACACACACACACACACACACACACACACACACGTACAGGCAGGAAGGAGGCCTATGTTATCACACCTTCTCCATTCTCGTCACCCATCCACACCTAATCACGCACAACGAAAGCGCTGCACAAGCACTGTTCCTATGCTGGGTTTCAAAAACATGATTAAAAAAATGACGCCAAAGGTTGAGTGTTAGCCGATAAGTATGTTACTTCGCTGTAGCACAGAGTCCCACTGAAGAGAGAGCACCGAGGAAGCCTGCTGTTATGAAAGGGAAGTAATTATATGCCAGACAGTTTCATACATGGGTGTGCTTTATGCAACTTGGGTTAAAAGGGAAGGATGCACAGTAAAGAAAACAGAACTGTGTTAAACGTCCAGACATAAATAGCTTCTGAAGAAGTAAAGACAAGTATATAATCTGTACAGAAAATACATAACATTTGCTGAAGAAATGGCCAAAAAGCACATAAATATAAAAGTAAATATATTGAGTACATTAAGGAATTTTCTAAATGATCAAGGCTATGGACATCACAGAACACGCTACTGTTTAAAAGCTAGCGCACGGGTTTCTTATGCACTTACACATACAGTATATAGCTCATATAAACCAGGCAGGGCCTGTGTATTTGAAAAACCTCCTTAATTATTTAATACTTGTTCCCAGCTAAATCCTGTACTTCTAATATGTCCACACCTGTGGCCTCGGTACACAATTTGAGCTCTACCATGAAAATAATGAAGGTTACTGGAACAGTGTGGTATAGAATACAGTGATTACTGACATTCTGTGAAAACCCATAAAGACAGACAGTGGAGTTTCCTCACCTGGCATGATGATGTCAGAGAAGCCCAGTTTCCTGGTGATGGACACACCCCGAGAGAAAATGGCCATGTACTCCCGCCGCAACTGCTCGATGTCCCCATGGAGTAACTGGAGAGTCACTGCTAGGCCTGCAGACACAACAACCATACCAGGTATTTAGTATTTCAAAACTTCTACTTGTACATAGACGAAATACTACACCATATAGTGTTTTTCCTGCTCTAACATACATGCTGTGAGTGGTCAGTGTCTTGAGTGGCGGTTTTTGCAGCTAGTAACCGCAAACCAAACAGAAAATATATAATTCAGTGTAACACACATCTATGGTGTGTGTAAAACATGGCTTTGATATCATGTACCGTGTAATCGCTTAAAAAAAAAAAAAAAAACACACATCAACATAATACAGCCAACATACTACTGGATCAGTTGAGTGAAATTTTGCCTGATCAGAGCAGCACAGCATCACAGTTAAACAGGAAGCTTGAAAGCCCCCCTTCTTGTCTGCTGCATTCCCCTCCGTGTGCTTTATACATACTTTCGCTTCTCTTTTCTACCTTTAGTTAGAAAGTTCACACATGTCAGCCATGAGCTCACAGAACATTTATGGATGACAAGAGAATTTTTCCTCTTATCATTTTCCCCAGAGTTGAAACCGATCAATGATTTTTGTTTAAACAGAACGCAGTGTAATAGATAAATGCTTTAGTAAAGGACAAAGCAGGCAAGCACTCCGTAACATGGCTAATAAGAATTATTGTAATCGATAGCATAAGGGTCTACAAGTTTCATATCCTATAAGCACATTTAGTAGAGAGAACCAGAAGAGATTCATTGACTGCACGCAGCTATAGAGGGATCTCAGTTACCCGGACAGTACGAACAGTAATTCATAAAACTCACACACAGACACACACAATTATACTTAAGCACTCAAGTACAAATACATAAATACATACAGAAAACACAAAGACACATTAATAACCATCCAAATGCCCAGACAGACTTTAAACCCGATGTCTTGATCGTCTTTTTCCGTTATACAAACATAAGAGTCGACTTATTAAATCTAATAATGCTGTTAACAAGAACATATTACAACCCTTTCATTGTCCCAGCCGACAATAAATCACGTAATACGGTTGGAGATTGATGTAACAATGTAGAAATGATCTATATGTAATTATCATTTCATGGACATTAATAAGAGCGCTCTTAGCTTTTCCCAGTGAATTGTTCGTCATAATAAAATGAAATGTATTCCCATCGATTCCCATTTGAAGAAATCATATCTCTGTTTATTCAGAATGAATCAGTCAGAGGAGATTTTGAAAGGACACGAGTTATTGTCGCTTGCCAGACGCTTGCTACACATCAGTGCTGATAAGACAAACGAGTAAATGACTTCAAGTCAGTCACTGGATTTAATATATTCGCTCATATTGCTTGTGATTATTCAAGATCCACGTTTTTGATGCTACCAGCATGTATGGGAGAGACATGAAACGCTTCATATGTAAATCCTTTGGCTCTCACGGTACAAAATATTGCAGTTATAAAGCTTTAATAAGCAGACATCAATACACAACCTAAGCATGCATGAGCCACCACGACACTGCCTTTATTTTAGCACCCGAATAAAACCTTTTCTCGGATGAAATGGAGCTTGAGTGAGAGCCGTAGCACTAACTGGTACTCTGTTAAATCCTGCATGCCTTATGTTGTTGCTAGGTGAAGTCTTTGCTGGGTAAATGCTGCTTTATGAACTGCCGGAGGAAACTCCATAGTAACTCTGGAAGAAGGCTACTCCTGCTATAAGCTCTCTAACTGATGCGAAAGGTACTTTGGGACCTTTCCTAGGTGTGGAGCTGAAACTTACCCGTGTTGGATCCTGACAGGTTATATCTGGAGTTCGCTTTCTTTATGATGTTGTCGTGGATTTGACTCGAATCACTCTCGGTGTTACATCTACAATACAGAGCACGGAATAATAAAAATCACATATTTGCATATTCACAATGTATTAATAAAGAGCTTATTCTACCCACTTCGGTGCAATGTAGGTCATGCAGGCAACTGTATAATGTTCTCAGTGCCACTGATTGACAGCTTATACTTGTACGGATTATACGGCTGCAGATGTTCCGAAGTCGTTCAAAGCAAAGGCTTTAATATTAAACGATGACGATTAACAATATTGATCCGTGCTATAAACGAGTCCCATGTGTCCATATGTGTGTAAAGAAAATCCATTGTGTCTCTGCAGTGAATATGATGCATCACTCACGCATAGACTTTAAGGACCTGGTCATCTTTAGTGTCAGCTGTGAGTAGATCTGCGATGCTGAACACAGCACAGCCAAATGGGCGCCTGTACTGCACGCTGCATGTGTTTTTCTTCTCACCGGCACCCATCCTCCCTACACACACACACACACACACACACACACACACACACACACACACACACACACACACACACACACACACACACAAATTTAGTCTGACCCCAACTACAGCAAATGAGATGAGAAATATATATATATATATATATATATATATATATATATATATATAGTTGAAACAGCTGTATTAGTCATTAAAGGGAATTAAATAAATGAGCGTTCGTACCTATTCTAATGATGTGCACAACAATATACACATCTTTTCTCAGGTCACTGCTCCCCAAGTCCTAAAAGAAAAACAGCGATCTTTAATGGACACAAATTGCTGCAACGCTACACAAGCCTTCTCTTTGTGCAATTAGTAGAATTGTTTTGACACTCTCTTTAACACTCACCACAAAAAGGGTACAGTGTGTCTCTGTCTTCTCTGGAGACTTGGGCACTCCGTTCTTATTCAGCTTCACAAAGAACCTTTCACTGGAGAGGAGGGAGAAAAAGAGTTGGAAATGAAGAGAGAATACGAGACAAATAGCACAGGATAGACAATGAGGACCAATGAGGTCTCAAGGCTTCACAAAGCATCATGTTTTTCAGCGCTGGGACGAATGGGTTTTTAAACACGCAAAATAACTGAATGCTCTGTAATATCCCACACAGGAGCCTAAGCAAAGCAGCTCAATTATTTACAATCCAGCATTGCAGAATCCAGATCATTTCAGATGGATCTACAATTGAATTCACTTTTTGTACTAAAATATTCATTCAATTCTTCTCACATCTTCAAAAGATTTTTCGACATAGATGTCGAGCTGTGAAGGAACTGGAGCAGACATGAAGCCAAAAGATGCCTTTAAAAATAAAGCAGGAGAGGCAACTCTGCATACACAGAGCTCTGAATGTTAGCAGAAGTACCAGGGTCAGTCCCTCAAGAATCTCAACAGAAAATCATTCTTTGTGCATCCAGTTTTCAATATTTAGGTATTTATTCCCAGCATGACAATTTCCATATATGCTTAAAGTTTAATTAGGATGTTTTGTGCATCGTTGCAGGACAGAGAACGTTTTAAAATTTAAAAATGGGAGAAAGCCTAGAGTATGTACAGGACATCTGGTATGCAGTGACTCCATTGTACTCCAGATTTTTTTGAAATGCAGAATACTACACGGATACAAACACATACAAGCACGCAAACACACCCACGCTCCGAGGAACACAGGCACGGGGAGGGACAGTGATACACAATATCTCACTAACTTACACTTATACACAGGGACATACAGTGGGGAGGGAGGGAGGGAGAGAGAGAGAGAGAGAGAGAGAGAGAGAGAGAGAGAGAGAGAGAGAGAGAAAGAGAAGGCAGAGAGAGAGGGAAAGAGAAGGCAGAGAGAGAGGGAAAGAGAGAGAGAGAGGGAGAGAGAGAGGGAGAGGGAGAGAGAGAGAGAAAGAGGGAGAGAGAGGGGGGGGAGGCAGAGAGAGAGGGAAAGAGAAGGCAGAGAGAGAGAGAGAGAGAGAAGGCAGAGAGAGAGAGAGAGAGAGAGAGAGAGAGAGAGAGAGAGAGAGAGAGAGAAGGCAGAGGGAGAGGGAGAGAGAGAGAGAGAGAGAGAGACAGAGAGACAGAGAGAGACGGAAAGAGAAGGCAGAGGGAGAGAGAGAGAGAGAGAGAGAGAGAGAGAGAGAGAGAGAGAGAGAGAGAGAGAGAGAGAGAGATACAAAAGACACACACAGAAATACACACAGAGAAACACACACTTTCCTGCCAAGTGGTCATGTAATCCGGTTACATGACTTTCACAGCAGTGTGATAGGCAAAGGGAAGCAGACTGCTTGTGTAGTGAAGCCCATTATAGTCTGTAATAGCCACCAATACAACAATTACACCTCTATAACAAACACACACACATGCAGCATGACCGTACATAACTAACACAAACATATGAGCCATGTGTACTCATATACACAAATACACACAGCTGCTACTTAACTGTGCTTTATTGAATTCCAAGCTTTCAATTAGGCTGAAGTGAGCAGTGTGGGTTGTGTGTCCGGTGATAACGCTTCAGCATCACTTCCTGAACAGCAGTATGTGGGCACTGACAGATTCTTATCACATGATATGACCGGTCTGATTTCCATAACTGAAATGCTTATTCCCCAAAGGCTTCTGCCTGAACATGATATTTTCTCCCATGGTGGGTGTGATCGTCAGGCAATACGTTCCGACAGGAGCCGCGAATTAAATGACCGCCGCGGACACAGATTGGCAAATTAAGCATGCCCATGACTGATCCCCATGCGCAGTGCTGAAAATATAAACCATGACAAAAATGGCCCCATGGGACAAGAAAGGGGAAGTCATTATTCTGAAGACTGCCACTCAGTGCTTCTGATACATCCATCTCTAAAATGCAGGACACACACACACACACACACACACACACAAAATGACATCTGTTCTTCCCTGTTGGTCTCTATATGAGAAGGCAGTAGATCCACATCTTTAATCTTCCTGTGGATGGGGAGAAAGTGCATTGCTTCTTCCGCCTTCAATGTATACACACACACACACACACACACACACACACACACACACACACACACACACACACACACACACACACACACACACACACACACACACACACACCTGCATGTTGTTTGTGAGCTACAAGGAGATAGGATTAGGCTTGTAGCAACACTCATCCAAAGCTAAGAGGGGACAGAACAAATGATGTGTGTGTCCATGCTGCTTTTGATGGCTAGGATAAGAGTCAGAGGTGTGCATCATTTCAGTGTGATGGTTAAGAGCTGGACGACTCTTTGACTGAATTCCCTGCAACCTGCCCGTTTTAAAATCTGAGCGTCTCTGGCAGCGGCCCTACCGAAGATAAGGAGCTGTCACACCATCTGGACCTGAACGCCAACCTCACGCTATAGCCGAGAGAATAATTAGCTGGAAGCCATCCAGCCGAGCAGCCATCCTGGACGAGAGCCATTAGCAGATTCTCCATGAAGGCAACAGCAGGGCAAGATACAACTACCCCCCACCCCCACCTTCGGATACACGGGCCGGGGCAGCCTTATCGCACCAGTGAGCCTGCCAGAGTCAGTAATTACCAATAGCTGGAAGAGCTTAACCCACACATGCATTATAAAAGATGCAGCTCTTTCTTCCACATCTTCTACAAGGTGAGAATCATTCTAATGTTTCTGACAATTGGTTCAACTCTTTGATCCACAAAACAATAACCTGTTCATTATTCAAAGAAAAGGAGAAAGAAAGAATCCTCTAACGATTGCTGTTCTGCCATCAATTTACTGGAATTTATCCACTTATAAAATGGAAATTGATCCAAATGCCAGTGAGTCAGAAAACACTGTCTTGCTAAAATGTGAGGAGCTCAGAAAAGTGTTTCAGCGTAATGTGACATCGCAAATTCTTTTTTTTAATTAGCTATTTTTTCCTCATGCACAGGAAAAAACGAATCACATGCAAGACAGAGCAGTAAAATATTAAAGTAGAATATATAGTTAAAAAAGCATGCAACTGGAAGACAATGTGAGGTCCATCAGCCGAGGATACAAAGCACTGAATCTTTAACCACAGAACTAATTTGCTGTGCTCTGTACAAACCGACTGTGATTTGGGAACTTACATTATGGTGCTAAAGGAACTGCTAAACAATGTAGAATTAAACTGCATTTTTACTCATCATCATTATTGGAGATGAAGTCATTTGGTTTGGTCCATTAATGAACCGAAGTTCGAAGATTCTGTCATTAAGTCTGTTCTAAAGGGACCGACTCACGACAAACGGCACAACAAGAGCTGTAGCTCTGATCTATCTCTGAAGGGTAAAAGTGCGAGGGGCATTTTTTTTATTTAAAATAACATGGGAAATATGTTGAACATGCTTAACTATAAATACTTAAACTATGGCATCAGCATAGGTGTATTCGGAAAATCTGTGTCACGGTACCACAGTGCTTGTTTGTATATACATCTTCCCCCTGTCAGTCTTTTTACAGCCAGTCCCTAATGCTCGGTTACTCCACCCACATCTCAGTCTGTTAGAAATGTAAAGATGGCTGAAACGATTAACCCAGATCATTCTCCAGTGGGCAAAGATCAAATCGATGCTTCTTTGAAAACACTTTAAAAACTTAAAGACTTTTTTTAAATGATGGAATAATGTATTACTTTAGAAGGCAATGAAGCTGGATACAGAATTCTGGGACACTGCATCTGGGCAGGTCTGTATAGCAGCCTGTATAAAGCTTCAATGGCCTGTTTACATAATGAATGATGTTTTTATCACTTTTTTTTATTTTTAAAGAAATCTGTGTCATGTTGGCTAAATCCCATGCAGCTAGCAAAGCTTTATAAATGTCGTCATGACACTCCTTGCATAAGCTAACTCTAGCTGAATTTGTTGGCTCTAAACATCAAACCGTTAGAGACCTAATCTTGGCTAATTTAGTGCCGAATAATTGCTTAATGAAATTACAGAAGCCACACAAAATCAGAACTCCCACAATTAAGAGTAATCTCTAAATTGTGAATAAACAATAGCATAATGACCAAATAGCTCCTATGTGCTGTGGTGTGCTAGAGGCTTACCTGAGCGGTCGATTCTCTCTGCTGTCGTAGATGTAGAAAAAAACTTCCAGCTCCTCGCCCAGGTTTGAGCTCATCAGACTCTTCATGTGCACGAACAGGTGATGTGTGCTGGCTGGGGCCGGCGTGTCCTTTTTCCGGTGCCGATGTTCCATCTGAGATCATTTACACATTCATGGACACACACATCGCCAGTTAGACATTCACACAACATTCCCTATCACTAACAGTTTTATTCATTACAATTCAACACTGTGTGTATAGCACTTTTAGCAACAAGATTGTCACAGAGCAGCTTTAAAGAAATTTGGATGTAGATTAAAAATTAGAGCTGTATTTATCAAGCCAGAGGCAGCAGTAAAAAAAAAATAAATAAATCTTCCTGAAGCGACATGAGGAACAAACAAATTAATAATTATAAATCACTACAGCACACAGTTCCACAGATGAAAGACAAACTGTGCTCAGTACAAACCTATCTGGGCAGAAGTACAATGCGGTGCGATGAAGGTTCTCTTTAAAGTACCAAGATTTTCCAAACCATAATAGCCTAAATGCACATATCTTCACAATGATGCCACAAGGCTTTATAAAAAGAATAGCAGAGCTGCACGCATGCCACAGCCACATCCTGGAGTCCCTCGATGTGTGTACAGAAACAGTAATGGCTAGCTTTGAGGGATTCAGCCAAGAACATTGCCCCCTACTTTTCCAGATGGCCTGCAAGAGAGGTGCCAACAAGCAGCTCTGCATCCTTTTTCCTTAGCTACCATACAGCTGACAGACTCAGAGAGAGAGAGAGAGCGAGAGAGAGAGAGAGATGGAAGAGGAGGCCAGGAAGATAAGATTGCACCTAACCAGGAATGAGTTGATATACATAAAGGAAATGGAATGGAGGAATGATTATGCAACATCTGAAAATGAACAGGATAATGTGATGAAATTGGTGAAATTTTATCAGAGATTTCACCTCTTATTTATAGACGCAAAAACTATACATAACCGTAAACCTCTTAGTCTTGCTGCTAATCAATGTCCAAAGGGTCGTTGTGTCCTCCCCTTGCTCTCGCAATCACAAGGAGCACAATCAGTGGCCAGTGTGTAGGCAGGATGCTCTTTAATAGCAACATTGCTTCAAAAATGAGTGTGAGGAGAACAAATACAGACCTGAAACTAGGCTGACGTATTAAATGATGTCAAGCTTTCCGCCAACTGCTTTCCCATATAGTGTCTTCCTTCCTCTATCTCTGGCCACCCTCACATATACACACACACATGCATGTGCTCACACATGCATACACCCTATAAAATATCTCAGCACCTCATAAAATGTGTGGGTGGACTGTGGGTGTATGTGGGGTGGACTGTGGGACCTTCTTTAGACCTGTGGCATTTATCACACTGCACTGAATTTGTGTGTCACTGTTAATGAGTCAAAAAACACAAATATTTAAGCTACACTGCACTGGAGAACTCACACCCACGATACAACAGATGCACACTCCCACACATGCCAGCATGACACAAACCACAATGCTGATAAATGGATGCAAACTTTGTTATTCTATATGCATTTGACTCAACTGGAATTTTTGTAACTGAGGTTTACAGATGTAACATGCACATGTACGAAATCATTAGCTTAAGCATTCAGGGTAAGAAGACTGGGCTATTAGCTTTTCTATTCATAGCTGCCAAGTAGCATAGCAGTTTTTTCTACTCTCATTCAACAACCAGACAGAAAGCAAGATCTGATCACCATCAACCTTGGCCAAATTGGCTTATGCTATTCAAATTCATGTGCATGCACAAATGACAAACATTGTATTCAGAATCAGAAAATGCATGCAGGTTGTAGAAACCACCGGCAAAATAAATTGTTATTTATTAATAAAGACATTTACAATACTCAACTCTGACTCGATAACTGACATTAACCATACTCAAATAACAACACTAACCATACTCAAATAAAGACGCACAAACATACTCAAATAACAAAGACTAAAATATACTCAAATAACAAAGACTCTCAAACCTACTCAAACAACAACACTAACCACTCAAATAACAAAGACACTCAAATATACTCAAATAACAAAACACTAACCATACTCAAATAACAAAACACTCAAATATACTCAAATAACAAAACACTAACCATACTCAAATAACAAAACACTAACCATACTCAAATAACAAAACACTAAACATACTCAAATAACAAAACACTAACCATACTCAAATAACAAAACACTAACCATACTCAAATAACAAGACACTCAAATATACTCAAATAACAAGACACTAAACATACTCAAATAACAAAACACTAACCATACTCAAATAACAAAGACACTCAAATATACTCAAATAACAAAACACAAACACTCAAATAACAAAGACTAACTATATTTGCAGAACTGTACTCGAATAGTTTCTTTCATTTGTGATGTGACGTGTAACCTCTTAAGCTCACAACAAGATTTTTACAGCTCCAGAATCCACAAAAATATGTCAAAGCTGTCACAGATGTTATGGTCGGTTCTTAAAAGCTACCGTTTAATTCCAAACAAGAATGGATAATATTAATAAATGGAAGCAGTCTCTGGACAGTTATGAAGGATTTTTAAGAGATTTTTAGGCACAATTCAAGTTTTATTAGAGAGTTGATACAGGAATACCAATGGAAATTATTCTATTATTTTTAGTTTATTTTAGTCATTATATAGTTACAATCATACATTATTGCTGTTCTTGAGGAAGTCTTAACTCTTGCTGAAAAGGTTTAAAGTCTCAGTATCCTGTGACTAAGGAACAAATGGGAAGAGTTGGATAAGTGCTAGGAGTAGGAATGAAAGTCTGTTTGTAATGACTGATGTCCAAAAAGAAAAAAAAAAGGTTATGCTCAAGCCAGGATGCACCATTTATACTCCAGAGCTGGGTAAAATGAACAAAACGTGGTACCATATTAAACTGCCTAGTAAAAGTTAACAAATCCAACAATGATGATGGCATAAGGATATCACAAGCTCAAATCTCCGTGTGGGACGGATGACATTACGTTCTTCCGCCTCGTCAATAACAGTGACACTAATTAATCAGACGTTTCTGTAGGAGCATATATGTAGAGGAAGGTGGCTAGTGCTATATTTTGTGTTATGCTGTCCTGTGATGCAGCACAATTAAACCTGAAGCAGTTTAGGTTCAATACAAGTTGTGATAAAAAATTATTATTATATTACCCAGTCATGCACTGAGATAATGAGCTCTTATTCCATCCGTCCTCATTAGGGAATAAATGTGTATAGAAGTCCTTCGAAAATGTAGTGGGGTGTCAAGCTAAGACCGCTCTTAAAGTGTTTCGAGGGATTATAGGGCATATAAAGTGTCTAACAAATGCAGCCAAAGAATAAACAATGGTTTGGAAAATTTCTTTTGGACTAAAAAAAAGCAGACGTATTAGAACGTCCAGGATTCATTTTGCATATTTTGGTGAGAAGACAGAAAAGGACTGAAGCAAGAATCATCAGGGAGATAACCATCGGCAGGCTGAACAATAGTGTCATTTCTTCCGCTGAGATTTTATGTGCCAGGTATTCTTCCTAAAAGG
Source organism: Tachysurus fulvidraco (assembly GCF_022655615.1). Classification (NCBI taxonomy): domain Eukaryota; kingdom Metazoa; phylum Chordata; class Actinopteri; order Siluriformes; family Bagridae; genus Tachysurus; species Tachysurus fulvidraco. Next base: position 11,570,864 of record NC_062536.1, read on the forward strand.
CATTTTAAGTTGTTAATTTCTCAGACACAGGTACTGATAAAAAAAAATTAATTAAATAAAATAAATCAGGTGATTGGAAATCTAAAGAGGGAATTAAATTGTGTCTGTAAGTCTGGACAATCCTATTACTAAAATGTGCTGTCATTTAAAGCAGGGCATTCACTGGGGATGTGACCTGTAGGTATACATCTAAGACCACTGGATGAGCTCAATCTATAGACTGCATTAGAACAGAGATGAAGGAGACCTTAGGTCACATGTTTCATAGGAGCTATAATCATGAAGCACAGCATGCTCCATACAAGTGCACACAGTCTCCCTACTGTCAAGCAGCATCCTATCATCTACTGGTTACCTCCTGCCTCTGTAAATACACTAATTTGCACTGTTTTATCTTGTCAGCTTGTTGCTGAAGTACAGTAATTACCCAGTGCTCTATTTCTTTCTATAATGGAGAAACATTAGGCATTTTCAGCTTCTTATGTTTAGCAGAGGGGTATTAGGTAAGTAGATTATATCCCGAAAAAGCGTTATGAAGTCGTGAGGCATGAAAAGATGCAGTTGCCTTGGCAATGTGGTTTCCAGAAAAGGAACATACCAGTCTGTACAGCTCAGTGACGCTGATGTCATCAGGGTCCACCATGCTGAACTCTATCCTGGGCACCAGGTCCAGAGACAACTGCCTATAAGAGCAAATATGTCATTTTTATATAGTGTTTAATTTATATATATACAAAATTCTTTATGACTGAACACATTATCTCCCACTATGTCTGATAGGGAGTGTTGAATTTCACTGTACATAGAGGCTTAAAGCACTCTTTATGTACATGACAAACTTAAATCTATAAAAATGAGCCTACTTTTTGGCACATTGAATTTTGTGCTTGATATAAGAAAAGGGCTGATACTAATTAATACGCAGAATGTGTCATACAAATTTTACATTTTCTACATAATTTTATTTAAAAAAATCAGTATGATTTGATATGACTCCTGTCTCTTGGAAATGTGCAACAGTTCATACCTTCCATGATTCATGTGATACAAAACAGCACTAATTTGAAAGCGTTCTGAAAGTGCTATTTTCCAATAACCTCACTGGGACGTTACACTGTATGTGTCACTCCACTGTACATAGAAATGGATGTGAGCTAGCCAAGCCTGACAGCCTGAAGTAGCTGACACTCTATAAAATTCAGGGCGGTGTCTTAGAAATTTCCTCTAGCAGAACTTTTGGCCATAATGAATCTGAAACATCATTTGCTTGATATTAATTTCTCGTTTATGGAATTTTTAAAAAAAAAAAAATCAGTATTACATTCGCTGTCGTGTGGTTATCCTGAATATCGACTGTGATTCCCTACTGTATAGAACTCAAACTACAGCCAGGTCACCGGTGTGCCCATATTGAGTATAACAATCTTGCTTGCACGATATTGCTCAGGTCTATTGCTATTGTCAGGTTTGCCTAAGTAATGTAATGTAATGTAATATTACTGGAAACCATACACATAGCAAATCATCAAAATGCTTTGTCATTTTTTAAATTGACAGCTCAAAAAAAAACCAGAAGTGAGAAAGCTCGAGAAGAAAGAGATTAAGAGATGGAGAGAATGTCCTCCTCACTCATTTCCCCAATCCAGGCGTGCAGTGATGTGTTGTTTGACGTCCTTCATGCGGTCGTGGGTCAGGTGACCGACCAGAACCTGACGGCGCAGATCCAGGATCTCATTCATCACATGCCACAGCCTGTGGAACAGATCACCTTCATTCTTCTGTGGGGTAGAGAGAAACACAGACACTGTGACATCAGTGACCGGCGAAGAGATCTATTCCTGATGTGAAACACCCTCACTGTCATTTCCTCTTGACTCTTATAGGGCTATAATGCTATAAATGTGTAAAATAAAAATAAAGGGGCTGCTACAAATCTTGCTCGCATGGGAAGCAGTTTTTGGAGAGATGTTACAAAGAAAGACGTTTCTCTCAGGGTGTGTTAATTCAAGAGCACACGATTTACCACATAAAGCTGCTTCCAAATGGTTCCCCATTCCCGCAATGTAGAGGTCATCTCCGTAATGACCGTGTCTTCTGTGGGCACCACGGTCTCAAACTGCCTGCAGATCAAAATGGAAGCAACACCCAATCACATAGAGCACATCACAAAACAACGGTGAGCTCTGTTAGTTTAAAGAAAATTGGGAAAAGGAAGAAATTTTATTTATTTTCAGCATAAGAAGAAAAAGAAAATCAGTCATCTTTGAGTGACACCAAGCATAATCTCCCTAGATCTCCCTAGATCCCCATTCAGGAACTCGAATACAGGAAGTTAACCTACTGAAATGACACGCAGACTCGCAAGGTTTGGCCTACGGAACAATGAAATGCTTTGCTTTGCATAAATAGTGTGAGCTGTGGAAGCTTTAATAAAAGCACTTCCACCTTGAACGGGACCATTCGGTTTACTCACCCCTTGTTCTTGATTTGAGCATTTTTCAAATGAATGTAGGTGCATGGGAAAATCCCCTACAACAGACAGAAGATAAGAGACATGTGAGCAATGCTAATAATGAGGTCAGAGGACATAACACAGTGCTTCCATCTTGAGCATGTAAGGATAGGGTGTGAACTGAGAGGGTTTCGACAGATACAGCTACATCTTAAAATAGATTTCTGTCTGTCTCTGGATTACCTTGGCATTCGGGTTCTTGATGACGAAGCCTCTGTACCAGCCTACGGACACAAAACAAACACATTTACGTTTATGGTATTTCGCAGACGCCAGCAGCTGAGCAGAAGAGGGTTAGGAGCCTTGCTCAATGGCCCAACAATATTAAAGCTCAGGGGACGTTACACTGTGTGCATCACTCCACCGGTGTGTGTTCACTATATTAACATCCACTTCCCATTTTTAACCAGAAGCACCATTTAATGTGAACGTAGAAATGAATGTGAGCTAGCCAAGCCTATCAACCTGAACTAGCGGACATGCTGTAAACTCAGTATTAGGGTTAGCCTTGCTCAAGGGCCCACCAGTGGCAGCTTGGAAATGCTGGGATTTGAACTCATGACCTTCCAATGTCATCACAGTCAGATCACAGAGGATATTGTAGAGAATATTATTATTACAGTGAATTAGCAACAAATTTCTGAAATATGATTGGTCTTTTTAATTAAACAGCAAACAGCAGCCTTGATAGGTTTAATGTATTCGCGTCATGCTTATATCAATGAGCTTTTTCTAATACATTATTGTTTCTATAGTAACAACACACTCACAGAGGCTTGTATGGCACATAATCTAAGTCCTATAAACAGCTAAAAAAAAACAGGATGCTGATTTACTGTAACATTAATCTAGTGAAGCTTTATGTAAGGAGACATTTATGTAACCTTTATGAAAGGAGTTTCTAGTGTCAGCCTTTGTATATTAATAGACGGCGTTGTGTGTTGTCGTTTCTCTGTAACAGGACAAGCTACATTTTCTTCTAGAAGTGGCGAGGGAATGTCTTCGCAGCTGCTATAAAGTGTGCGATAAACTAAACTGATTAATTGCCGCTACGTTCCGCTGCCTTGAATGTCAAAACATACAGAGAAAAGTAGGACACGTTTAAATAAAGTGCTGTAACATTTAGCGATTTGCTGTGGTGTAAGAGGAATGTAATCACCTAAGTACATACAGTCAGTGACACTGATTATTCGGCATCTAACAGCACACACGGTCATATTTTACTCCTTAATTATTGTAAGTCTCTGGTCAATAGTTTTTATTGAAAAAGCTGTATTCAAGCACCATGTAAGGAGCTTTTTCCCCAGATCACTCGTTCCACCTTCGGAGAAAGTGCTAGCATTTGATTGTTTGGGTATTTATGAGTATATGCTCTTCTGAGTTCGCCCACACTGGGTTGGATAGCATGTGTGTGTGTGGGCTGTGGCTTGACTGACAGTATCCTGTTAATCAATGGCACGACTGTTAAATGGCGGTGCTAAATACCAGTACACTTGTTGACTGGAGCCTTGTTTGTCCAAAGACAGAAGAGAGATAAACAAAGAGCGCAAGGTCAACACTCGGTATATTACACACACGCGCCTTCACGCATCATCACTTCACACAGCTGGATCTCATCATTATAAAGGATAAAGGTTATAAAAATCAGAGAGTAGGAGAAAGATAAATGAACATGACATGTCAGTGCTTTCTTTGTTATGTGTACACTCTGATATGATCAAAAATCAGATGCTTGGAGGCAGTAAAATGTCATGTTATGTTTTTTCCAAAAATGTGATGTGACGACAATGTGGTGTGCTTCGTCGCAATCTCTTCGTTGTTACTCCTAAACACACTACCTAGCATGAGACATCTCCTTTCCTTGTAATAGTGGTTTATGCAGTCCAACCAACAACCATCTTTCTACCACTCAAAAACAGGAAGTCAGGCGTGCGCACCCCAAGCTTCAAGGAGTACGTGTTCAAAGAGTGGAAACAGGAAACAAGGACGAACAGTGGAGGCAAGATCACGTCGCAAAGCAGTGCTGAACAGCTTGAACAGATCCAACCTGTGTGTGAATGTGTGTGTTTTTTTTGGTTTTGTTTTTTTTACTGTCTGCATGAACTGAGACATGTGGCACTAAGACATTAATTCATGTATTGAATTAATATAGAAAAGCCTCCAGATTAGTCATTAAGGCAGGCGGTGGAATGGAACAAATTGTCAAGTGTAAAAAATAAATGAATAAAATAAAATGATCAATGACTCAGCTGGTGAGGTTTTTTTTTTTATCATTTATAAAACAAAATGGTATCATAACAAATGAGTCCGATGATATCTGCAGAAAACAGTGCTAAATATACTTAAAAATGTAGAAAATAAAGGAAATGTATTATAATGTAATAAGGTAGTACAATTTTGCTTCAGATCCCTTTTTTTCCATCAGTATAAAAGCTGAGATTAGATTTAAACATTGGACTAGTATTAAATTATAAATAACATTTTCTGATCTGTTCCATGTTTTGCTGACTTTTCAGACAGAGACAAGTTTGGATACGTCCCTTATATACAGTGGCTGAATAAAATATGATTTTACTTAATTTAAATCTGTTATCTTCCCACAAAGATCATGCTGGGTAATGAGCTTGTTTAACAAATATTGGGGGGGTCTGTGATGCTCCAGCACTGAGATCAGAACAGAAGTGAAGATTTTGTAGTGACTGTTACCTCGGATGATGAGAGACACGCGTGCAGAAAATCAAATGACGAACGGATGATTTATCGTAAACGGGTCATTCTTTACAGTGTGGCAGTAGATTGAGGTATTAACTGTGCAGCAACTCAGGGTGTGTAAAGAAACTTGGGCGTAACCGGATTTTGAAATACTAGGTGGGAGAGATGCATGCAGACGAGGAAACATCTCTCACTTCAGGAAAGCATGTAGTTTCAGAACTAAACGGTTGAAAATGTCTCAGTTTCACAGTGTGAAGGGTTTCCCGTGCCTCCACATATTCAGTACATGCAAAAAATAAACTGCTTGCTAATGCCTTGTATAGTACCGTGTCTGTTTAATCACAGCTTCCATGATGCATCACCTTGATGCACATCCGAGCTTCGAGCAGGTCTAAAGCATTGTCATACCTTCACATTTCTCCAGGATCTGCACCGTGTCGCCGATCTCCAGAGGCAAGCCGTATTTTACCGTCCCCCGAAAACTGGCCAGCACTGCAATACAAAAACAGAGACAGACAGGAAGGGTAAACAAACAGCTCATAAATCAGTCCGCTCACCTCTATAGAAAAGTAGGTTCCTGTAAACTCAATAACCCAGCTGCAGTGATGTACAGCATGCTTTGTGTGCTATTGGGCCCGTGTGGGCAGAGGCAGAGAGTCTGCAGTGTTCTCTACCTTCTATTAAATAGGCCAGGTTGCCTACAGTGAAGAGCTGAGCTTAGTGTGAACTGGAGAGCTCTGTGCACAGGGCAATACAGACATCCGTTTATTCAGCTTTTCACAGTCCGGTGAAAAGCTAAAATATTTGAGTTATTTTTTTTTTTTGTGGGGTGGAGAGTCATTTGAAATGATCCTCTTTAGCTCTTATACTAATGACAAGTAAAATAAAACTAAAAAATAATAATAATAATAATAATAATAACCTGAAAAATCTGCGCTGCTGCGTCGATTCGGATATAAACTTCTGCCAAATGAGTAAATATAAATGTATGTGTAAATGTGATTCTTGTGACTTCAACCTTCTCCTCTGATGATCTAACAGTATAGCGGTCTGCTCTATAGTGCTATAGTACAATATAGTACTGCAGCAGACTTCAGGCACATATCTGTAAAACGTTTAATGGTGGATCCCACTTTGTTTTGAGTAAGGCACAATCAGAGACCATACTGTATGTAAGTATCAGCACACTGTCTTTTATGAAGAAAAAAAACAAAGTGGCATGGGCTACGAGTCTCTCACACAATATACATCATCAAGATGAAGCACTCAAATGTCCATAATGAAACACTTCTCCATCTCCACATCTCCATCAGCATCTCAATTATGTTTATTGTACAAACCCTCTTAAAAAGACCCTTTCAAAATTTTCCTTGAATATTGATAAAAGTCTACAGTAACTTCATCTATTATTCACAACGTTCTCAAGTCTATTATTCGCAAGACTATTTGTAAACAGTTACTAAAGACTCTACTAAAAGACTAAATTATTTGTGCCTAATGCCTTACATTGCACTAAAAAGTTACAAAAAGACTAGATATTTATTTATTAAAAGATTATTATTATAAGATAAACCCTCTACCAACTTAAGGACTCACTAGAAGCCATTTTCATTTTCCACTAAAAAAAAGTGTCATACAACTGGCACGTGGGTCTGTATGAGGCCGTAATGTTACTATAATTACAGTTAAAACTATAATACAATATGGTTTAACTGCAAAATATCTGCAACACGGCTCTTTAGAACAGCAGCATGCTAAACACATCAGCTGGGAGGAGTGTTATCTTGACAAGAGCCCAGTTCCTTCCTATTCCACATCCCAGCTGTTGTCTGTCTGCTAAGTGGGCTGGCAATCATCCAACCATGATGACACTTAAACAGTAGCCACACAACAGGGCTACTTTTTTTTTATTTCCCCAAGGGAAGTTACATACAGCCTTGCAAGGGAAGTACAAAGTCTAGCAAGTCCTCTGTATCTGATGAATATTAAACCACAGAATCAGTACAACACAAACACACACAAACCCTAAGCTAAGGAACTCATTGCTGTAACTGTCACACACATCTGCGTCCATGTGACCCACTGTCAACCTCCGGCGTGACACCAGCAGGCCCTGCGCCCACACACACACACACACACACACACACACACAGCTGAGTTAATGTGAAACATTAACCAGGGATACTGACCTGCTACTCTTCAACAGGGGCAGAGAGAGTGAGAGAGAGAGACAGAGAGAGACAGAGAGAGACACAGAGAGACACAGAGACAGAGACACAGAGAGAGAGAGAGAGAGAGAGAGAGACAGAGAGAGACAGAGAGAGACACGGAGACAGAGAGAGAGAGAGAGAGAGAGAGAGAGAGAGAGAGAGAGAGAGAGAGAGAGGTCTGTTGATGTGAGTTCTATGTATTCACTCACACTATGCAGATGCTTTTCGTTTTTCTGCTCAGCCCATTTACATTAAATGACCTGGGAGCTAATTATGCCCAAAAAGTTGCTGCTTTCACTCTTTGGTTATTTCTTCCTTATTTATTTATTAATTTATTCATGTTGTAATAAAAAAATAAAACGCATGCTGAATAAATATGCAGTATTGACTCAATGCTAGAAAATTATCAAGATTATTATGTTAAAATAAAAAATGTAACAGTCGCAAACTGAGGGACAGTTATAGAGAGAGAGAGAGAGAGAGAGAGAGAGAGAGAGAGAGAGAGAGAGAGAGAGAGAGAGAGAGAGAGAAAAATCCTACTTCTCTCACTACAATATCAGTAAACTACATTAAGCCTGCATGAGGCTTTAAAGCAGGACAGTTATGACTGAGCAAAGGGGTTTTCAGTTTCTGTCTATGCCGCTTCATCACTTTCACAGGCACACAAACCCCACATTCTGGCACAAACAGGTGCAGAAGTCAAAGACGTGAAATTAATCTCAGCATGATTTAACTATAATAGTATTCTCAACTGCCCTTCCTCCCTAAAGGCCCATCAACTGCAGTGCTTCAGTGCATCGCTCCTGCTAATGCTGCGTTCAGACAGACAGAACACTCGCAGCGACAACAGCCAGAGACCATTTCAACTTCAAAGACCGCTTCCAGTGACATGAATGACGATTGTCGGCACCTACAGTAGGTGTGGGCCACGACCAGTGATGTCACACAGTTGAGAAAACTTCATGCAAATATGGTAGGATTTGATGCAGCGTCGCTCAATGGAAGTGAAGTCAGTAGAACACGTCAGTAGAACACGTCAGTAGAACACGTCAGTAGAACACGTCAGTAGAACACGTCAGTAGAACACGTCAGTAGAACACTGCTTTTCCTTCATCTTCTATCACACGATGCATATGTACTGTACTCTAGTGAATTTTCTATACAAACTCTCTCGCTCCAGAATGTCTCATTTCAGCTGAAATAAAACAGATTTTTCAAACTCGGCAAGACATAACGGCATTATTCACATATTTATACGAATTATACGAATTTTAGAACCTTACATCCTCAGCTGAGGGGCTTTTTACACCTGGTCACTTCATGCGTTTTCTGTGATCCGATAGCTAAAAAGACCAGGTGTAAATGCCCTCCGAAACGTTTTCGAGACGGATATAATTCGGATCGCTCAAACCCCTTCAGGAGGTGGTCTGGGCCGTATTTCAGATGAACTGGACAGGTATAAATGAATGTGGTTGTTCAAGCCAAATACGTCAGCACTATACTCCTCCCAAACAGAAGTACGTCACTCGCAAGTGACTCACGAGCACTCACGAAATTGTTTGTCCTCAAAATGCTATTGGATAGAAGAAGTGTTTATCTGTATAGAAGTGTAATCTGGCCATGAACTCACTCTACCTGCAAACTTTGTGTTGAGCTCATCTCTATTTTTTTTTGCATCACTGGATTAGTCAAGGTTCAAGTAAGTAAAATTCCTCACATATTTTTTTATGTGTTTATTACAGTGTCTAGAACACATATATATTTAGTTATTTTGGAATACAATAATCAAATTTGATTTAGAGCTTGTTAAGTCCATGTTGTAATTGAACAACGCTAGACCAGAGTGGTAGTCAAAATAGCCTGTGCACCTTACACATTACATAAGGACACTGCATCTCTCACATGGCCGCAAATTGAAATTTAAACTGTTAGGTGATTTATTATAACTAATTTCTAACGGCCTTTTTACACCTGGTCACTTCATGTGTTTTCTCTGATCTGATAGCTATCTGATTTGTTAAAACTGTTCCATTTGCATTAGGTCAAATAAATGCATCTTGGCGAATCGGATATCAAGCTGATCTTTTTACTCCTGCCCAATATGCAAATATATTTCATCTCATTGAAATGGAACACGCTTTGGTGTGTGCGGTTGCTACAAAAAACAGCATTTACTGCATTTTCGCTGGCAGCAGCAGTGCTGTTTCAGACCCAACGAGACCCCTGGGTAAAAGATTGGAGCCAGCGCTGGTGGGAAAACATGTTTGTTTCTGCCGCGATGCACGACTCAAGAGTCACCTGCAAGTGACGTACTGCCGTTTGGGAGGAGTTTAGCGCTGACGTATGTTTTTTGTTATTTTACGTCTAAACGGTTATGAGTGTTGCCCAAGTAGCAGTTTATAGCATTAGGAGATACAAAAGCAGGCTCTGAATATTCTGGATGTTTTGGGGGGATGCCTGTTGCATTGTTCAGGGACAGGTATAAATGGTCTTGAATATGAACCTGTGATATGGGGGGATGCATGTGTTCCTTTTAGTATGATAAGGTGATAGCATAATAGGCCATCCAGAGAGTATTGTTTGAATGAAGTGGTGGAATTTTGATTAGCATTTGAATTGAAATCATAATACTTTGATAACAATCACAATACTTAGTCTATTCTTTCAGTTTATCTACTACAATATAAAACCCATATGTATTATTCACTAATATATTTATCTATTTTTACTTTTTCCATTTCAGAATGCCACCAGTGCAGAAAGGTCGGCTAATCACTGTGCAGGATGTTATTGCTGCAGTCCAAAATGGAGAGAGCGATTTTGAAATGGACTCATATGACACTGATGCAAGTGAGTCAGAGAATGAAGATGCAGGTGAAATAGACAAAGAAAACCACCAACCCGTTGACTGCCCAGCGAATGAGGATCTGTACATCAAGCCCCAACCAAAAAAAAAAAAAAAAAAAAAAAACACACCTTGCCCCGTGACAGATGTCGCTGCCTGAAAAAGGAGTTTATCAGTCCCAATACTGAATTTTCTGGCTCAGAAATCACAAATGATGCCACCTCCCTCCTCACCCCACTGGATTACTTTCAAAAGTTTGTGACAGAAGGCATGATTGAGGCTCTGACAAGCAGCACAAATGAGTACTGCTTTTAAAAAAAAAAAAAGGAACATCTGTAAACACCAATAACAAGGGAATTGAGAAGATGCTTGGCATGTACCTGAAGATGAGCCTAATGCAAATGTCTGGAGTCCGTATGTATTGGGAGACAGACGCGTGATACACCCCTGTTTCTGATGTGATGTCCCGCAACAGATTCCAATCTCTGTTGACTTAACTGTGTCAGAGATGGAAAAGAAGGACCAAATCTGGAAACTCAGACCATGGCTGAATTCATTCAGGGAGAGATGCCTGCAGGTGGTACCTGAAGAACACAACTCAGTGGATGAAATGATGATTCCTTTCAAGGGGAGATTCAGTAACATCGAGCAGTATATGCGAGGCAAGCCACACCCATGGGGGTTCAAACTGTGGGTGAGAACTGGAAGCTCTGGCATGCTGTGTGACTTTGATGTGTACCAAGGGAGAGTAGATGGAATACGACAAGCCAAATCTGAACTTGGACTGTCAGGTGATGTTGTGATGAAGCTTGCCTCCACACTTCCAGAGGGTCAAAACTACAAGATCTATGCAGACAACTACTTCACCGGTGTCCCATTGGTAGTCAAGCTCCTTGAGCGTGGAATCCATTATGTGGGAACAGCGAGGCAGGTACGTCTACCCAACTGCAATCTTGAAGACGAGAAGAGTTTGAAGAAAAAGGGGAGAGGAAGCTTTGATGTCCGAGTGGAGGGGAACCACAACATTTGCACTGTCAAATGGTATGACAACAGAGCGGTCACCCTTGTGTCATCCTTTGCTGGACCAGAACCTGTGCAGAACATTCAACGCTGGGACAAAGCCACCAAATCCATCATTGATGTTGAGAGGCCTTACATTCTTGGTACCTACAGCAAACACGTGGGAGGTGTGGATTTGTTGGACTCATTTGCCGCCAAGTACAAGTTCCCCATGAAATCCCACCACTGGTACATTTACATCTTCTGGCACACCATCATCCTTGCTGTGATTAATGCCTGGCTCCTCTATAAGCGGGACTGTAAAGCTCTGAAGATGACCAAGAAAGAGATACTGCACAGGAGACCGTTTCAGGCACAACTTGCAACCTCTCTCATCCTGGTGAGGACACACAACACAACACCCAAGAGAGGGCGACCATCTTCAGGGAAAACATTCATGCAGAACGTGACATCAGGGAGCCCTTTGGCTCCTCAGAAGAGACCATCCTCAACAGATGTGAGTCCCCCAGCCAAGAGGTCAACGGACCAACCCCCAATAGATGTACGCAAAGACATATTTGCACATTTCCCAGTTAAGGCAAAGAGAGGACGCTGCAGACACGGCAATGTTCGCCTGTGCCTTTTAGAAGAAAAGAACTGTTTTGTGGACTATCACTGCAATTAATCACAGACTTCAAACCACACTGAAAGTGACAGAAAAAAAATTTCTCCCAAATATACATTTGTTTTCAATATTTATATTAATAAATGTATATTCATAAAAATATGATTGTTGTGTGATTATTACTCATGATATATACTGTTATGGGGCAAAGTAAGCAATCAACCCTGCAAAAGAATGCTTAAATGCTCTGTATATCTTTTCAGACAAAGTGAATACAAAAACAATATATGAGAGGTCAAAAAAAATTCGTATTTTTTTCAATATTTTGGTTTTACAGAGTTAAGTATATACCCCACAGCGTGTTCCATTTCAATTACCCTGGAAAATGAGCGGATAGATATCAGATTCGCCAAGACGCATTTATGTGGCCTAATGTAAATGCAATAGTTTTAACAAATCAGATAGCTAAAAACACATGAAGTGACCAGGTGTAAAAAGGCCCTAAGAGTCATTTCCATTTGAGTCACGAGCAACTTCGACTTTGAAAAGATTTACGCCGGTAAAGTTCTACATCGTCAGTCATACACAGATGACTGTGCGACCCAAAGGGTAAACGTACCCGAGTGGAGTTCTGGATCGTTTTCTTTTTTTTTTTTTTTTTTTTAGCATTGTCAAGATCAACATAAGTCTTAAATCTGTCATTTTCACACATCCGTATTTTTAAAACCCGATAAGATTTGCTGAATAATCGGTGAACTGTGACTCCAAGAACGTGTGTGAAAAAAAATGCACGAGGGTTTGAGATGACAGAAGCAGAACCAGGGAGGGAAGAGTGTGTCGAAAAATCCTTAACGCATTTGTCTTTCTTTAAATCAGTAAAAGGCAAACCGAGAGAGAGAAAGAAGCATGAAAGTTGTTCAGTATCGGTTGGAGAGCAGAAACAGTGGTGGTTCGAAGCTTTGTAGAGCATGGTGCAGTAAGCAGTATGAGGGGATTTAGCTGCTCAGTTCACAGGACAGACCACATGTGTAATGCTTTCAAAGCTTTTTCTTCTGAGCCATTCAGCAAAAACAGTTCATTTCAAAGCTGCATGTTGGACTGTTTTCATGGTAGGAATGAATTACATTTGCATCACCCTGATGTCTCTGTCTCGCTCTCGCACACACAAACAACATCAAATGACTTTGAGATTAAATCTGCATGAAAATGTGCTTTTAACCTCATTAATTGATGACACACCCCATCCCTTCTGATTTCTGACCTAATGCGTGCCGCCGCTAATCATCTGGCTTTTGTTTCATTAAATATTCATCAGCACAGTGAAACACAGATGCAAAGCAAGTGATGGGTGGATCTCTGACCCTTTTAAATATCCTTAAATTATTAACGCATCATTTGTAGATATTTGACCCTTCAACCCTCTGGAATCCGTTTGGGAACGGTCCCGTGGTTGCACTGATTCAAAAGTTGTTAAACAATTAATCAGCAGTAAATGGTGTTGCGTAGATGTGGGATGTGATGGACTTCCTCCTCATGCAAAGTAAAACCCTGGCAGTTCGTGCTCTGCAATCAGCCATCTAGGGAATTTGCATGTCAGCCCACAGCCATTTCAATCCTATAAACCTCGACCACACTGAGCGGCATTCATGTAACACAAGCTTTAAGATGTACGGCTTTGAATGAACTGCCAGGAACACAAACAAGTGATTCATGTGGGCTTTCTAACAGGAGCTTGAGGCTCTTTGGCATTTGGCTTGGCACGGCTGCGACGATCGTACCATCTCTGGAGACAAATTCGCACACAGACATGTGCAGGCTATAAAAGCCCCCTTTTCACAAATGCACTTTAATGCACTGATAACTCTGTAGAAAGACAATTAAAGTGTAATATTGCTAAGAAGTAAATCCTAGCAGGAGGGGGGAAAAATACTGATTTTTTTTGTTTACCGTGAAAACCCTAGAGCATAATGTTGAATGAGACAGCTTCATGCTAACAGCAGAAATGATATAACACGTGCTGGTTAAAACGTTATATAACTGCAATCTGCAGAAGATTTGCAAGCAGCTGAGAGCATAAGCTTACTTCAAACAAACGAAAGAACAGAAGAAAGAAATTTGAAGTCAGACCGCATAAAGTGAAACTGCACAACAGCACTGTACTCCCTCTGAATCGTTGGATGACACAATGTCTTTTTCCAGATAAAACAAAATAAGGCATTTTATCCCATTTGCATACAATATTAAATTCTCCCTAGTTTATTAGCAGCCAGGTTTCTCAGAGCCAGTCGAATAACTGATCATGTCATACTATCTTGTCTTGTCATATAAACAACATGTTGGGTGTCTCCCGTACCACACAACCTCCATTCTCTTCCAGTCGGTGATTACTGTCCCACTGCTTGCTCTCGATTTGCTCAGCAGGTTTTGTGACATTTCAGGTTAAAGAGCCTAGAAAAAAAGGTGCCAATTATAGCAAGCTGGGAATTATGAGGATTTACTCATACAGATCTTTCTAAACTGCCAGGATAAAGGTCAATGATTATTTGATCCTGTGATAGAATAGCAGTTTTTAAAGATAAGCAACTTAAAACATTAACACAATAAAGCAACAACAGGAGGAAACGTCTGAAAAGTAACAGGAGAAATATCTAAAAATTGAAGAGATGCAGAAACATGCGTCAAGGACACAATGCTTCAACAGAGCAATGGCTCAGAACAGGACACGGCCATTAATAAGCCTGAGAAGATGTAAAAAACTATTTGAAGGCTGTGGGTTTGAATATGTCATACTAAACGGCATTATCGGCAAAGTAATTCTAATAATGATCTGGGATTTAAGTGTGAAAGTACTAAAAGAGTGAAAGACAGCCACAATTTTCAGTACTTTATACAAAGACAGCAGCCTTGCTGGGTCTGGCTTCTGTTTGCGAATGGAATGTTCCACTTTGAGTGTTTTTCAGCCTGGTAATGTGCTAAAAGCCCAATCCTGCCGAAAAGACTTGGCCAAGAAGTAGAAATTCTTTATAAAAAGAAATTTCTTTTACATATATTTATAAAAAAGAAAATCTATATAAATATACAAAAGTATCTATATAATGACGGAGGGAAGAACGACTCGTACTGTCTGTCTACTCCAGCGTTATGGACCAGCGTGATGAGGAGTCATATGACAGACTGAAGTGTTTGGTCTTTTTACACATCTGGTTTTCAGAGATGAACTCAGAGGCACACGGTGTTTAAAATCAGCTGAGCCTGTCGACAAGCCACAAGCTCCTTAGAGCTTCCTGACAATCAACTAATATATATATATATATATATATATATATATATATACACACACACACACACATATACATATATATATATATATATACACACACACACACATATATATATATATATATAGATATAGATATATATATATATATAGAGAGAGAGAGAGAGAGAGAGAGAGAGAGAGAGAGAGAGAGAGAGAGAGAGAGAGAGAGAGAGATATGGAGGAGTGGTCTCCCTGCCTGCATACTGCTGAAGGAGGCATGCCCTGTCCCTGTATACATGTACAGGAGGTGTGGCCTATCTTTGCAGAAGGTGTGGCCTGTACTTCTGCATAGCTACCTAGTGTACCCAGGGTTTGCATTAACAGCTGTTGAGCGGTGTAGTTTCAGCTGGCTGCTGATATGGCGGTTAGCCATAAATGCTGTTTGTACTTCAAAATGTACTTTTCTTTGATATGGACATAAATATAATACATGCTCGTTGGTTTATATTACCTGGTATGACATGCGTTATAATTGTAGACTACTTCCTGCTGAATTCTGCTGACTGCATCACACCTCATTCTGGCCATCGATAAATAAATATTTCGCAAAAACATAAAACCTGTAGCCCATAGCTAAAACATTACACTTATTGAGGTTGGCAGGGAGTTGGCAATATCCCTTCCAAAAGGGTGTATTAATGCACTTAAAAAGCTAACTTGTATGTGCAACATTAGGGTTAAATTACATATGCTACATTTTTAACCTAGTTAATTGGGTTTTTGGGCAAGCAAGAGATTGGGCATGACATAGGGTTAGGAATCCTCTATGAGGCAGCATGGCTGAGAGCTCAAATACATCGTTTTTTTTTTTTGTTTGTTTCTCTATTCAATAATAGAAGACAGGTTCCCTTTTCATAGAACTCATCAAAGTTTCAAATCCTCTGTCTGCTCTGCGGCCAATATGTGATAGAAACAGAAAGAACCCGAAATGCCCTCAACAACTCTATGATAGTTTTCTCCTCCAATCGAGAGCTAAGCAAACTGGTGGTCCAAACAGAAAGACAGAAGACCAATGAGTCACCAGAGTGGGAGGGAGAGGAGGAAATGGGTGGTGAGTAGAGATGTAGGCTATATAAAAAGACAAGAGAAAAGAATAGGTGTGAGAGATAAAAGCACGTCAGATCATTTCAGCTTCAAGCCCCGGAGATATTCCACTAAAAAGTGCCGGGCTCATGTGGCTCGCACAGTGCTGTGTTCCAGACACACACACACAAAACAGGACAGTGTGTTTCAGACAAAAAAACACACACAGCTCCAAAAATGGGACATCAATTGTGCGTTCCATTCCTCCTCAGAACCATTAGTCTAGTTTTATTTCCAGAGTTTCAAGAGGAAACAACTAGGATGTCAATATTTTGAGGCCAATTATATGCCTTACAGCAGCACCAATGAGTTCTCATCTTAAAAAATAAAAGTCTTAAACCCAAATGGCTTTGTGTAGACTTCGGATAAGAAAATGCCATGAGGATCAACAAGCATTTCAGGATTGAGCTGCAAAATGTTTTGTGCACTATAAATTTCAATGAAAGTCAAAGAAATCGAACCAGGGCTTCCCGTAGCACTTCGGGCGGCCCGCCTAAGCTGGGAAACCCTACCGCCTTAACTAGGTCATACAAAAAATAATAAAAAATTCCACGCGGACGCGCTTCACACCGCGAGCGGGCACGGGCGCCACAGGGCCGAAATGAGAGTAAGATGTGGTCCGTCACTGTCTGGAGGATAACTAGCCAGTTGATAAAACACATATCCGTGAGAACTGTAAGTGGACTTATGTTTTGGGTTTATTTAAGCCTGTTATTGTATTAGTCTACAGTTCTTGCAAAGGTAAAGTAGGTTAGCTGGTGATTTTGTTTTGTTGTTCTTCACCTGCTAGCTAGGTTGCACGTGCCTGTTTTTAATAATTGTTAAATGTAGTACAGAGTCTGTGGTCTCTCTCACAAAGAAGCCCCACCCACCCCTATCGCCTTAACTAACAAATTTTCTGCAGGAAACCCTGAAACGAACCCAGTGATATCCATCCCAAATAATCACACTCCGTTTCATCTTCACTCGCTCAACATTCCACTTGAATGCCTGTGGCTTTTGAAACACATTAATGTATAAAACTCTACATACAGTGACTGGGATCCCACGCTAAGGTCGATTATTTTCCTGATTATAAACAACACCATAACTTACGATTTTTATAACGCAGCAACTTACGATACTTATATTTTTAGTTGTCTAGGACTTATTATTACCCAGAATAATTAATATTAACTCTTAGCTGAAATGAACTGCACATTATCGACTGTTCTTGTGTATGTTTGTACATCTCCATCACTGTGCACGCTTTACTGAATTAAAAAATGATTTAATTCCACAGCAGTGACGATAAATGTAGGTGAAGTGCGGAGGCAGCTGCTGTGGTGTGGAGACAGAAGGTTCAGCAACAGCAGCAGACCCAACATACAGCCTCCCCGTGGGGCCACGGTCAGCACACTGCTGCCTAAACTGATTTAAGCACTGCCCCAGGCTGCAGAGCACAAAGAGAACGAGATAAAGCATAGCAGCTATGAGATCTTTCACGTGCCGAGTTGTCAAACTGCTGACCAGTAACAGGTTTGACAATTCCAGCCTTGCCTAGTATAAAAGTGGGTTACAGACCATTCTGTAAAGCAATACTCATATTGTGGCCTGGCTGAGGGACCATAACTGGTTTAAAGAGAAGAGTCACATTAGAGTGTATGAGGTTATGAGAGTGTATGACAGACAGACAGACAGACAGACAGACAGATCAGTGCTTGTCAGTCCTATATGAGACCCTCCAATCACAGCACCTCCCCACTGGAGATTATTATTTCTATAATCACAATATTCAAGATTACCATCTTCATCTAAATCATCATTCATCATTAGTGACATCCACATAATCAGCCTACAGCCAGAGGGCTTATAAGTGAGCCAAAGGCAGGCACAACAAAAAAAAGTATACAAGATTGTCTAAAATCATGGTGCAAACACAATGGGCAATCTGTCCATTTACAAAGAGCAAAAATCAATTCAGCCATTAAAACATCAGTAATCACCAACAGCTATTTACATTAGAACAAACCGCAGACATATCATGGCGCTGATATGCAGGAATATTAAAGCACAGGAGTAGCCTGAGGAGGGATTCAGCCAGATATAGAGAGATGTTCAGCTACAAGGACAAGGACACATCAGAAGTGGATAGACAGAGAAAGAGGTCAAGAGATACACAAGAGACACACTAACACAGACATACAGACAAAAACAAACATACACAAAAGCACACACATATGTACATGTTCACCTACACCTACACACACACACACACACACACACACACACACACACACCACTCTGGAAAGCCCCAGCTGGCAGACCACAGTCCTCCCTCTTTCCAGGAGAAGCCTTAGGTCTTTGAGCATTGTGCATGATCAACCTTATTGACCTCTTGAATTGAATAATTTGCAGTTACAATTCCACATACACTCTTCCCTCCTGCTGAGCTGTCATATAAAGGAAAGAGGCACCCACACAAATAAGATATTTTGCAATATTTCATAAATGAACCCTCAGTCAGACATGAATGCAATCTCTCCAACTATGCAGCACAGAGTTCTGACATGGAACAAGACTGTAACAGGTGAACAGGCGAATCATGCGACTGGGTCAGCCGCCCATATGTTGGTGGACAGAAAGCAGGACCAGCGGTGTTCCGGAGGCAAGTGATCAGCATGTGTTTTGGCAAAACACATGGTCTGTGAGGATGCAGTCACTTCAGCTGCTCCTGGTATGAACTGAAGAATATTATGACGTTCCTGATCCTCGATATTCAGATTAAATACAAGCTATGAGCGTCTTAGGAAAAAACGCTCACCCACTGCCTCACCGCATCTGATTCAGAGTCAGGGCCACACAGAGACAAAGGCTATGCAGGATCCAGCTTGGCAGGGTGCCAGCTGTGAGATGCCCTGGAAGAGAGTCCTGAGTGAGAATGAGACAGTGTTGTACAACAGCTAACACAGAGGGTGTGTGACAGTGAGAGCTTGAAACACTTCAATAATTCCTGCTATTGTAATTTGATGCTCCTTTGCTTCTGGACAAACAACTAGCATTTGTGTATTTTGTCAGTAAGCGTTCAGCCTGTCGGAGAGATGCACAGGCTCTGGAGCACAAATGGGCCAGTAATGGCTTACTGTTTTCTTGGCTCAGGGATGCTAATAACCCACAGTGAAGTCATAAACTCGTCTGCGCCATCAATAAAACCTGCTTTACACCATAAGCAACGCAGCAAGGACGACAAGCCAGAACCACTCGGCTGTGATTTTTAATTCACACTGTGAGCGACTCATAAACATCGTTTTTGTGCTTTCTCACTATGCAAATGTGCTAATTAACTGTCTGGAGAACTGCGTTATCAATGTATGTGATCGAATGAGTTCATTATTCCAATCAGTTCTTCTTCACTTTCATGTGGAATGCTAAAGAGCATAAAAAAAAATCTCAAAAAAGAAATAAAAATATATTTCTTTTAATAAAAATCATACTTCCATAGCAACAACAGAAACACTTATAACCTATTAGACTGCATCTGTTGTTACTAATGTTACTACTGGAGCTTTCGCCAGGTAACATGATTGACAGGTGAGTAGAGCTACTGTCTTGTCCTGACTGAATTAATGTTAACAGTTCACACAATTCTCCCATATTTACAGAACCTGGGACACCACAGAAAGGAGTGTTTGTTTTTCTTTAAAGCAGATATTTTGATAGCTGCCTGAATGTGATATTTCTCAAAATATTGCATTGTTTAACTAACCGCATCTTTAATCCATCACAGTTGGAAAACTACTAAATGATGGAATACAAATTTAATACAAAAGGACATTGTATTAAAATATATAAGTATATATAGCTACTGTATTTGAAGATGGACGATTTTCTATGACTCCAGCTTTTCTGTTTCAGGAATCCTACAAACTACAAAAACGAATACCACAGTCATGCATGCAGGCTGTCCAAGATGAGTCCATGTCCAGAGTGTTTTTTTCCCCTCCAGCCACAGAGAATGAAACCTCAGAAGCATTTTGCATGTGCCTGTCATTTTTTCCTTGTGAAGAGCGTGTGTATGTTGCACTGGGCAGCAGCGAGAGCGTAAGCCACTGGTATGCCAGGGTCGCCCTCAACATCTGCTTCAGCTTAAAAAGAGTCAATAAACTCCCATCCATCCAACTGCCACTGATCTGATTCGCCTAAGAACTGAAATACCGGCGTGGGTAACATGGAGCGTAACATACCCAGCCAATCACAGCAAACATGCTCATAAACAGGTGTACGACAGAAACCTTTACGGAAAATACATTAGTGCTGATATAAAATAGAAAGGTGATCGGGCAAACTTTGTAAAATGGCTTAAAAAATTCCACAGAGGCTATGGGCTTCAGCTATCAGCTTATTTCCCTGCTATTCGAGGAGCCACACACAATCCATGTGTTTTCATAAAAGACAGAATAATAGAGAGAGCGAGAGCGAAAGCGAGAGCGAGAAAGAGCGAGAGAGAACGAGAGAGAGAGATATTTAAGAACATGAGGCACTATATATGAGGTTACACTGCAATCTGAGGTCAATATACTCCCTCCTTCTGTGAATGAGCTCTTCATAGCATTTCATTATCTACTCCACTGTTAATGAGACTTGTATGCTTCTAGTCTAATCACAACAAGCTTATTATGCTGCCTTCACTAGAGCACTTCAGCACTTGGTGTACTGCACAGAGCAGGCCTTTCTAATCCGTCCATTAAAGCTTTTGATTAAATTGATAGGCAGACCAGAAAAAGACATAATTTGACTTGCTTTGGAAACTTGGCTAATTTGTTCACGCTGAGCTCTGTATGAGCAAAATATTGACTGTGTGAACCCAGCTAATGCCCCAGTTTCTACCTTAAAGTGGGTCAACAGCATTTACACCCTCTATAAATAACTAGAATAAACCAACCCTGACAAACCGTAAGCTAAACCTGTACTAAATAATGGTGAAGTACAAGCAGAGTGTATTAAGAGGGTGAAAACATACATGGTACTTGCTGTGTATGTGGATTTCTCTTGTATCCTCTAGTTTGAAGAAGATCAGCATCAACAAAACAGTAAAACAGCCTCGGTTGTGCAAATTTGTCCCATCTTGATGCATCCCCAGAGGCCAGGAAAATAGGAGTTTTAATGAGGTGCTACTGCAAGCATTCACGAGTGAAGGAGAGGGAAAAAAACAGCCAAAGCTAGGACACATATCTAAAAGGAGTGTTTGCATCAGACTGGCACTGCATCCCTGGCAGACAGGTTTCTATGGTGACCTGTAAAATGTTGACAATTTCACAGCAACAGCAAAATGGTATACAAAGTTCACATCCTATTAGCTTCTCTTTTAAACTTTACACCAGTGACCGTTGTATTCTTGAGTCAGCTTGGTAAAGCTTGGGTGGGGTCTCCGTCGTGTGTAGCGACAAACATCTACGTTTACTTTGACCTACTATCACAATTTGTTAATTAATTCTATGAATATAATGGCTTATTTAAAACATGTAGGAGGACACGAATGCAGCAAGACGGAACAGGAAGCAAGGCGGGATGAGAAGAGGAGGCATCTCCATCTCTCCGCTGTAATCAGTGTGCTGCGTCAACCTTACAGAGTAGTTAGACAAAATGCTTATATAACGTGTCCACGATTTGTATGGAAATCCATATGCTTAATGAATGAAGCTAGAGCGATGAAATTTAACAAGGCATTTCTCAACAACACAAATAAATGTCCAAGTAAAAATGTCCACCATTCTGGTTCGATGCAGCAATAAATATACAGCTAGATTTATGTGCACAAGATGCACAGTATTTTGTTTATGTGCGTCTGAAGCTTCCACTGCTCCGGACTAATGTCTGTGGTCCATCGAATAACGAAGCAAATTCTAATTAAATCCAAGAAAATAAAAGTGGGTGAATAATTCCTTCCAAGGGAACACCTTAATGACTCCGTACAGTAGTGGTAGATAAAATTAGATGCTAGAGTCTAGACAGGTAACGACTCACATGGTCTGTTTTGCTCAGTATAATCTAGTTTTCTCTCAGTGGGATTGTTATACTGAGAATTAGAGTGCAGACATGCCATGAAAACCTGGCAAGTCCCAAATTGTTTAGGATGTTCTGAAGGATATTACTACTTTGCCTGCTGCCACTGTGTGCTATTTGAGGGCTGCTTAGTTGTCGAGGACACATGTGTGTGATGCAGAGTGTCCCATTTGCACTTCAGTATTTTTAGCCTCACCACTCGCTATGCTAACCAGGCTACACAGACAGGCCGATGGTACTGCCTTTTCTCTGCCGACCTCAAAAACATACAACTGCCTTTACATACAGCAATCGGTCATCCAAACTTGGGTGTCCAAACCTTTATGCATGTAATAAAGATGCCCTCTAACAACTGAGCTATTATTAGAAAGAGGTATTTTAGGGATGTACTGATCTGACACAGAGCATCCATTTGGAGCTCATAGTATTCGCAAATTCTGGTTCGGTACTGGATCGAGTTCAATGCAGGATCCGATATATTTTATGCTGTGAATATATTCTTTTTTGTTGATATCTTGTTTTGGATACAAATTAAAGATGGATCCCGTGATGTTTTGCTTACATTCACAGCACGATCTTTGCAGAGTTGTCCAGGTTACTAAGGTGCGGTCGCACATACGGCTTCTTTCGCTCGGGTGTGGATAACAGGGACTCTGTGCTAAATAATTCATTACACATTTTTATAAACATTTTGTGCATTGCATGCAGAACACATAGCATTCCTGAAGTTCCATGGCTCTGTCCTTTGGCCCAGATTTCTCTAGAGAAAAACATTGCTCGCATCCGTTAACACGCGGCTTATTTGGTTGGATTCCTACGGTTGGCTCAAGTCAAAGCCAAATCACTTTCCCTGCAATCAAACCACATTAAAGTACATTTGGAACCTGATTATTCTGGTCTCTCGAGTGAGACTGCGGTGTAATCCAATCAGTGTAAATGAACAACGTCAAGTGGGAAACCAGACCAGAGTTTGATTCACACAGTGAACCACTGCATATGTGGAGGCACCCTAAAAGAACAGTAAGATGGGTATCAGGTGTCGACAAATATCAATACTCCATTGAAATTTGAAACTCTATGGTAAACCTGGGGATTTCATTAGAAAGAGTCTGATGATAGAGCCGAGTTATGTAATGTTAATACACTGCATTGGTTTCACAACAAGGCAAGATTTGTTTCAACACCTCATATTTCTCTATTTTTATCCTCAGACGACCTTGAGGATGCAAACTTGTTCCACACTAAATACCGCAGAAAGCGGCTGGCTTACTGCCCGAGTTATTGGCCGGGTTTGACCTGTAATGTGTCAATTCTTCCAAAGAATGGTGAGTAAATTAGATTGGGGTCAGGGCTATTTTTATCAAGAGAATTCAGCACACAATGCATGTGGCTGTGTAGTTCTGCTGCAGTTTGTACTACATTAGGCATCAGGCTTGGTTAAGTGGAGAATGGGCTACAATAACTCACTGTACCAGACACCTCCCCGTGGGGACAGGACAGACTTACCCAGCCGTTCGACCACACTAAAGAGATGCATTACAGTTCCTGATGCTGAATGGCAACGTGTGCCCGGAGGGACCCAAGGAATCCAAAGAAAAGATAAAAGGTGGAAAAAAGACACGGGGTCTGATGAAACAGCTGCTGTCAGACAACCGATGAATGCAAACCAGATTGACACACAAGCCTCTATTTGCCCTGGCATGAATCAATGCATGGTGATAACTCTTTGTGACAAGTAGGAGTGCAGGACAAACCAGTTCCTGGGAAACTAAACCACCTAATCTACTCTACTGTAGAGCAATTTAATGAAAAGCTCCAACCTGAGACACAAAAACAAGGAAACCAGCATTAGTGTGGTGCAGGATGTTGCTTTTAAAAATTCTCAGAATGGTAATTATACGACCCAATAGCAGGGCTGCTGGATTAACCCCTATTTTATCATGGTGCAAGTTTTAACAATAAAATCAATGATTGGGAATAGTTTGTAGACCAAAAGTGACCATCGGAGTCTCGAGGCTCATGTATAAAAAAAAGTCACTCTGGCATTTTTGTTAATTAAACTGTACTTTAAAGTAGATTTAATATGGGATTACTTGGTAATCTTCACTTTATGATACCATATAAAGTGGCTAATGAAAGTGAGTGAGGGATTTTACATTAAGCATTAAGCATTTTTGTCTCAATCTCAAATGGTATGCATGTGTAGAGGACCACACCTTTGCTAAGCATGTAATTAATGATCAAGAAGTCAAGAACAATGCACCTAGTGAAGTATTTTAAACTTGTTTGTTGTTTTATTTGATTCCCTGAGTCTAAAGATGTAATCTAGTATTCAGTTCTAGATTGTATATACTGTACAATGAGTTAATGCCGCTGATATGTTAAGAAGACGATAAAAACAACATGCTCCATTCATTCATTTACTTTCAATTAAAGCACACACACACACACACACACACACACACACACACACACACACAAATCTTCAGAATAAACATTAGCATGCCACTTGTGTAATTATCTATGTAAATGTCCCTGTTTTACATTTTCCATCACTACTGAAAATCATCACATTATCTAAGACAACTCAAATGTTCCAATTTCAAAATACCCTGAGAGGCTTGCTGTTAGTTGTTTAAAAAACAGTTTTCTCTTTTAAGTTGGTGTTTTATGAATGATAACTTATCACTACACTATTTTACAAATCATCCCCAAGACCTGCAGTGAGATGATACCATCACATTGCTCTGTTCGATTTTTTAAGTATATATAAAAACTTAAAAAGAAAAAAAGAAAAAAAGAAAAGAAAAAAAATTAATGAATGCTACATAAATGCTAAAAAAAAAACCTGTTTAATCAGTGAGGAGGAATCAGAATTCAGCATTTCAACAAACACCACTAATTAGAAGGAAGAGTGATGTACTAAAAACGAGGAAAATTGCATGCATTAACAATCATTTTCCTTTCATATACAGTATACACCACAAAAAAAACAGAGATATCCTAAAATGCAATGATACTTGTGAGCAGACTCTCAGCAGACTGAATAAACTTCCTTTCGTACCAACCCATGAAGACGACGCTCCATGCTCTATTCATGATTGTGGGTGTCTGCAGTTCAGGTACAGTATACATACCACAAACTGCTGCTACTACATAGCATGTTTACAACTGCTCTAGTTGCCCAATGTTCTTTATAATCTACATTATGCACACTGGTCAGTGCTATTACGTATATTTTGTGTATGTCTTCTATTGTCTGTCACTAACTTTTGTCGCACACTATTGCACACACACGTTGCAACATGTGGCTCAGACTTCAGTCCTAAGCTCTGTGTTGTTTTATTTAGCTTTATGTTGTTTTTTTTGTAGCAGCATGGTTCTGGAGAAATACCGTTTACTTTCACTAGTGCATCAGCCATGTACAATGAAAGCTTTTTGCCTTTGGACTTGCACATAGAGGAGTCTAGAAATCTACTATGCTTGTGTAACTGAGCTGGTTGAGAGCTGGTTTATATCCCAACTCCAATCCAGCTCTGCAGAAGATTTGACCAATCACACACACACACACACTCGCAGACATTTTGACCAATCCTGCACACACTCGCAAACATTTTGACCAATCCCGCACATACTCACAGAAGGTTTGATCAAAACCACCCAGTTTTCAGAAATTGCAACCAATTCCACATACCCCTGTTAAAAGTCTGGCCCCATACACTACCCCTGTTTGTCTAATCCTACTTACTCATAGCAGTTATTACTTTTATTATTAGTATCCGCAAATGATGTCCAGATCTGTGATTTAAACCAGTCATCCTGGCAAAGAGAAATTATTTATTTTTCTTAGATCCATGAGCTTCATCTCTGATGTTTCACTTGCATGAGAGTAGAAATCATCCCCTTCTGTAACTCCCTATGCACGGCCCATAAACAAAACATCGAAATGAAGATGTTGCAGTTTTATATAATACATATTATGTATGATAAATGAACTCTAAAAGAAATAAGAAAAATTTTTACACTTAAAACTTTGCTCAGTGTTTCTATTGTTTGCTCAAAAAGCCCTGCCAGTTCCCACCTCCATCTACACCTCAACACTGCTCGTCACTACAGAGGTGAGCTCCATCTTTGGACAGCTCTGCATGCAACGCTTCCCAACTGCATTGCCCCTTCTCTGGTCAACCTTCAGAGGATTTGGATAACAGTTTAGAAAAGAGCATACACTTAGCTAGTAAAACAGCAATCCTCTTCAAATCCAGCAGAGCATTCATGTGTGTGTGTGTGTGTGTGTGTGTGTGTGAGAGAGAGAAAGACAGAAAGACAGAGAGAGACAGACACAGAGAGAGACAGACACAGAGGGATAGAGGGAGAGAGAGAGAGAGAGAGAGAGAGAGAGAGAGAGAGAGAGAGAGAAAGACAGAGAGAGACAGAGCCAGACAGAGAGAGACAGAGAGAAACAGACACAGAGAGAGAGAGAGAGAGACAGACAGAGAGACAGATAGAGAGACAGAGGGAGACAGAGAAAGAGAGAAGAGAGAGACAGAGAGAGAGACAGAGACAGAGAGAGAGACAGAGAGAGAGAGACAGACAGACAGAGAGAGACAGAGAGAGAGAGACAGACAGAGAGAGAGAGACAGAGAGAGAGAGACAGACAGAGCGAGACAAAGAGAGAGACAGAGAGAGAGACAGAGAGAGAGACAGACAGAGAGACAGACAGAGAGAGAGAGACAGACAGAGAGAGAGACAAAGAGAGAGACAGAGAGAGAGACAGAGAGTTAGAGAGAGTTTTCCAACAGTGAGCTAGTTTCAGTGCAGTGAACTTGACAGCAGCAGCCAAGTAAACGTGAGTGGATGTGAAACTCCACACCTGACAGGCAAACGTCTCCGGGTTCGTAGCCATCAAACGAAATGATATGGTGAACTAAGGACATGTAAGGAGATGTGTGTTTGTGTCTGGAAAAAAATTCAGACAGAAAGATATAAAAGACTTCCTGTCTACACTTCAATCTCCCTCGTTTTGGATGTGTGCCCTTCCTCACTGCTCCTGAACGAGTGCAACACTGTGTGACGAAGCACCTCAGACAGGCGGAAGCTCTTAATGAGGTGCCTGTGATTACACGTGGCCGAGCCAAAATCCTCAGCGATCTTCGTCACGTACATCAATCAGAGACGTCAACATAACAAGCCCCTAAAGTCTATGTTTATGGCAGAGCTGCGGAACAGCAACATTTTAAACCACAAAGCTTCGTGTTACGTAAAAACAAGCAGCTTGATATTATATAATTGTTGCCTCGCTGGGAAAATAAAACCAAAATGTGCAAAAATCTCATCTGTTCACGTCTGGATATATACTTTTACCTTCGGTTCGCCTACACTGTGCTTGTAATAGCAGCTCTGGGATGTCTGGCATTATCGTCCTCATACATAATTTCTGTCTGTGTGAAGGAGGACAATGTAAAAACTTCAGAAGAAATTGGAAGGATCGCTACATGGTGAAAGGAAATACAAGGTGGCTAAAAAATACATGAGAAAAGTGACAGGAAAATGCTTGTGTTATATTGATTTTTTTCTTTCTCCCTGCTCGTGATTTAGCAGATTACAAAGTCTTCAAAATTGAACAGACTGAAAAAACCGTCCATCATATCGGGTTTAAAGAGCACATGGGAGGGTGTAATAATATTATCGGCTGTGCAGTCGGGAGCTGCTTACAGGTAGCAGCGATCACAAAAACCTAGCTAGATGCTGCAATTTTAAGTGATTCTGCAGTAGTGAGAAATAACCTTGTATTTATCACCACAATTAACGTTATCGGTAAAGTGTTGGATTTTACGGCTCATTGCAAACCGATTTATTCCTTTAGGTCCAAATTTTCTCTTTCGCTCAAGAACCAAAAGCCAAATTTGTTAACAATTTCATTGGAATCCCAAACAAATAGAATTAACTGACTATAAACGAATACTTAGTCTTGTGTTAGTAAAATCAAACATACACTGCTACATTATAATCCACGTTAATGAACTCAACCATTACCTGCAATAACCCAGTGGTGAGCCAATGAGATTGTGTAAGGGGGCGGGACTTCCAGGATGCGTCGGCTCAAAAACCCCCGTGCAAATCTTTACACGTTCATATGTTCATTGTCTCGTGTCCCCTTTTACTGAGAAGAGAAAAACTGCTCTATTGCCATATAATGACAACTCGTCCTAGCGTACCTCTGTTCAACTGCCTACACGTAACGTATAAAGATTGTCAGGTTTGGAAATGGAATCAGAATAAACGTCAGCAGAAATCACCGCTCTGTAACATCATGGAAGGAAGATTAAAGTATTATACTGACAAACTTTGAACAGTATTTCTGCTTTTCTGCCTCTTGTCTAAGTGTGCCAAAGGAAAGAAGACAAAGAATGGGGAAAGAATAAGAGGAAGGAACACACAGAATGTATT
Source organism: Tachysurus fulvidraco (assembly GCF_022655615.1). NCBI lineage: Eukaryota > Metazoa > Chordata > Actinopteri > Siluriformes > Bagridae > Tachysurus > Tachysurus fulvidraco. Next base: position 11,599,658 of record NC_062536.1, read on the forward strand.
CTCCTCCCCTCACCCCCTCTCAGGCTGAAAGGACTCTGAAGTGGAAGGACAGATGTGAGGACGGGGGCAGCTATGCACAGCACAAGCCTGAACACTACCCCTGTCTGCAACAAATAAATAAATAAATAAATAAATAAATAAATAAATAAATAAATAAATATTTTTCTTAGCAATAATATCGACCTTTGCTCAATCACTGTTTTACATTCTATTAAATGTGAAATTTAAATATTTGACGTATCTGTTCTGTATTCCATCGTATTGACCGTTTGCGCCGTCTCTTGTCTTTTAATCTTTAGCGCTTAGTTCGGTGTTGTCTTACGTAGCGCCCGGTGTCCTGGGTGTCCAGAAACGTTGTTTGATTTCACTCTGTACTGCATCAGTTATATGGTCGAACTGACAAGAAATCTTCTTGACGGTGATTCAATAAATGTTAGCAGAAATGTTCAACAGAAAACAGCCTTTCGTGCCTTTCGTATATATTACAAGCCAGCATTTCTTCAAAGGTATAAAACATCACAAGAATCCTCAGTTATGTCGATAATTACAAAAATACTACAACGAGGTATGATCTATAACGAGAGACGGATAAATTTGGCAATTCAAGGACAAAAAAAAATCTCTGCAAGTTATATCGCAAATTTTAGAGAGGAAAAAAAAAAAAACAGCTGCCAAATCATGTATATTTTACTGTAAAAATCACAATCTCTGTAATCCAGGAGATTATGACTAGATTATGAAACAAATCTTATGGAGAAGATTCCGTGTTAAAGTTCAATACAATGGCACTAACGAACAGTACACAAAGTATAACAGCGCTAACGTTGAGAAAACATACGAGACTGAAAAGCAAAGCCTTCACTTCATTGCTCTTACGTTGGTGGCTGAGAAGTCTGTTGCTGTAACATCAAGATTCTCAACAAACTTACATTTAGAAAAAAATATCTATAAACCATTTGAAAATGTCTCTGCTTTTGAAGGCATGTTTTTAAAACGGGTCTCTGAGCTTAATCATTATCTCAGATCAGACGCTGTATGTTAACACTCCTGTCACAATAAAACTGCACTGCACCTAATAACACACCATCATCGATCTGCCAGGCTCCTACCTCTAGGCTTTTAAGGTCATGTGGGTCACAGGGTCAGGTCACTACAGCCAGAATAGGAGTTATATAAGAAAATTCTGGGACAATAAAACGATGACATAAAGCACTTCCATGCTGTGTTGAGAACGAGTCAGTGTTCTGTGGGTCCTGATTAAATACGAGCTAGACTGTGAGCCTGATCCGTCACTGTGATACTACTTTGGTCACCGTGGTCACACTGAGCTGTGGGTGACAGATTATCACCCTTTTTTCCCAGCCACACACAGTGATAGCAGCAAAGGGAAACACAGCTACCACAACGTCGTTTTTCCCGTTAACATGTGACTCTGTGTAACTGATGATCTTCAAACAAAAAAAACAACACATGGTGCTGCATTGTAGCGTCTAAGCAGCATATTTTCCCCAAGTTGAAGCAGTGACACCAAACACAAGGGTTCTGCTCGGATTTAGTTTTCTATTTGTTAACGTTTAGAAGGTTATATTAGCAGCTATCCAATTAATCGTCATCTAACAAAAAATAATGTTCCGGTGTGTACGAAGTATGTTGACAATACGGGGTGTAATCTTTCTCAGACCGTTAATAAAACATTTACGCTCCCGTGAATGTGCTCGCTTTCGTCGGCGATGTGAAAAGATCCACGAAGCATATGGAATAAAAACAGTGTCAATAATAATCGTACGTAATTCAAAGCATTGTGTGTAAATTTTAATTTAGTTGTGCGTAATTTAAAACTATTGTACGTAATTATGTTTTTTGTGGAGTTGGATCCCAAAATTTACGGCCACAACAGTTTACAGATATGAGATTTTGTGTGTTTGTTCAAATACGACTACAAAATGTACGACTATGACAGTTTACACACACAACGCTTGTTTTCACAACACCTCTTTTTTACACACGAAAACGGTCTGCAAAACAACTGTCAAAAATACGTCATCACGTTCACCGGCATTACTATCCGAGGGAAGATGAATCGATTCCACGAAGCGCGCATGCACCCCGCCCTCTTCTAAACCACTCATAGAAACCACTGGTGCCGAAATGGCGGGTTAGTTATCACTAATAACAGAGAGAATTTTGTGCTAACACTTTAAAATAATGGTCTGTTGGTAACGAGTGACTATGCAGGAAGTAATAGGTAGTACTGCATTAACACTGAGCTTAATACTACTAACTAATATGGAAGCAAGATGAACTAAGCAGTATAAGTAATAGCATAGGGAATCGAACCGCGACCCTGGAGCTGTGAGGCGAACGTGCTAACCACTAAGCCACCGATATGTTTTCAACCAATTAATCTTGAATGTCCTTTAATACCACCCATATAGTCTTTAACCAGCTGTGATTTCTTAATATAATGAGTTTTGTTTTTCCACAGAAATTGGAAAACGATCGAATTAGATTTCTTAACATTAACTGTAGAAACATACAGGGAGTGGCATGGATAGATTATTTTGGAAATAGCTCAAAGATTTCCTTATATTTATTAACTGGTTAGAAAAGTTAACGTCTTCTCTTCTAATAGCATTTTTAGATAAAACTATTCCTAAATATTTCACTTCGTCTTTAACCTAAATTGAAGAGATGATAGAGTCCGTTGATGAGTGAATGGGAAGTAGCTCACATTTTTTAATATTAAGGGTAAATCCTGAAGCTTTAGGGAAAATCGAGACTGAATTTAGGGCAACATCAACCATGAATTTATTCTTTAAAAAGGATTGCTGTGTCTTCTGCAAATTGACTAATTTTAAATTCCTTTAGATCCCATGCAAATCGGCGTTATGATTAATGAGTAATATAAGTGATTGAGTGGCTAGAATAAACAGTTTGGGAGAAATCAGGCATCCCTGCCTAATACTGCAGAGCACTTCAAACCTAGGAGTTATACTAGGATTCAGGGATACAGAACTATATGTCAGTATAAAACATCTTAATTATTTTACAAAAATTACTCCCAAAACCTAAAAACTCTAAGATTTCAAATAAAAAAGTATGTTCAACAGTATCAAATGCCTTGTAAAAGTCAAGAAATAAAATAAAAAACATTATTTTAAAGTGTTAGCACAAAATTCTCTCTGTTATTAGTGATAACTAACCCGCCATTTCGGCACCAGTGGTTTCTATGAGTGGTTTAGAAGAGGGCGGGGTGCATGCGCGCTTCGTGGAATCGATTCATCTTCCCTCGGATAGTAATGCCGGTGAACATGATGACGTATTTGAGACAGTTGTTTCGCAGACCGTTTTCGTGTGTAAAAAAGAGGTGTTGTGAAAACAAGCGTTGTGTGTGTAAACTGTCATAGTCGTACATTTTGGAGTCGTATTTGAACAAACACACAAAATCTCATATCTGTAAACTGTTGTGGCCGTAAATTTTGGGATCCAACTCCACAAAAAACATAATTACGTACAATAGTTTTAAATTACGCACAACTAAATTAAAATTTACACACAATGCTTTGAATTACGTACGATTATTATTGACAGTGTTTTTATTCCATAGAAGCAGAGAATCAGGTGGAGACGGTGTGGAAGAAAATTTTACAGGGAAAAATTTACAGTTGCACTTTTGCCCCAAGTACAAATGTAATTCACAGGCTTAGATAGATAGATAGATAGATAGATAGATAGATAGATAGATAGATAGATAGATAGATAGATAGATAGATAGATAGATAGATAGATAGATAGATAGATAGATAGATAGATAGATAGATAGATAGATAGATAGATAGATAGATAGATAGATAGATAGAGACAGACAGACAGACAGACAGACAGACAGACAGACAGACAGACAGACCTACAAAGAAATCACATTGTACAACCCAAAATATCTGTCCTCTTAACATAGTCCGAAAACAGAAAAGACGCAAATGAACGAAAAAAAAATCACTCCTGAATATAGATTCATTAACAATTCTACAAAAATATGTCTAAACCTTTAGTGATGGGATGTAAAACATACTTTGATTTATTAATATCTCAGACTTGCGTGTCGTCCTTCTCTTGTCACAGTACGATTAAACGTGTTAAAAGACTTGACTGTTGTACAAGACGCATTTCTTTAACACAGGTTAGCTGGGATTAATACTCAAAAGATCTTGACAAAATCCTCCTTCTGAATACATACTTTTGATGTAGAAATTTTCACATGTTCACGTCAGTGCCATGATGTTTATATATTCATCTCCTTATTTTAGCAGGAATGCAATTCAATTCATGGGGAACAGCACGAACATTGAGTAGCTCCAAAAGCATGAATATGTAGCCTTTTAAAAAGTATGTGTATGTGTGTGTGTGTGTGTCATGCTATTCAGGCTATCCAAGAGCATCACCTCCAAATACATGATTCAGCTCAGTAGATGAAGAAGCAATTACACATGAGAAGGTGTTTTTTTACGGCCCTCCTTCTCTGACCTCAGGACCCCAGTCATAACAGCATGCAATGTGTAATGAAGGAATGGCCTAGAGTATTGCCAAACAACCTGCTAATCCCACAGGGCATCGCGCAGGGTGGCCACATACACAATGAGCCCAAATTACACGCTGCCAAGCCTCTCGACTCTCACCTTCTGCCCTCCCTGGGAGGCGGGGACGGAAATCGACAGCAGTCTGAGGGAGGCACAAAATTACCTCACTATTATCTCCTGGCTGTCGTGAATATTCACGAGCACTTTATTCAAACACTTTTCCTGCCAGAGTTTCCTACAGAGTTTTGGCACATTTGCATAGCTTCACATAACACTGAATCAACTCAGAGAAACTAAAGTTCATTTGAATTGTTAAAGAGATATCAAAAACCACACACACACACACACACACACACACACGCACAAATCACTGATGCATCCCATGCAGGGGATGTGGTACTAAATTATGATGAGCTATAACATGCTTGACTGACTGTAATATTGGACCTAATGAGGGACAATTTCTTTTGCTTCGCTGCTCAGAAATCGAACAATAAATGTTTTGGACAAACACATCCAGCTACTGACACAGCGCCGCCGAGGTCACATCTCATGCTCTGTCTATTTTAAGCTATTTTCAGCTCATTCAGTCTGTTGAAAATGAAGAAGAAGGAAAACATTAAACACCTCCCTGAAGCATGTGGGAATTCCCAGCTGTCCAATCACAGCACAGCACACGTCACCTTTACCCCCGTCCAGCTGACCTACAGCAAAAGCTCTCAAAACAGCGACAGGTTTGTTTTCTTATTTATTTTGGTTCTGTAAATCACAGCCCACCATAATCACACTTATATCTACTGTTTCCTTATTAGAGCCGAATTCACCTGCTCACCTACATATAAAATGTCTTTAATCCATAACTTAGTAACTGGAAAACAAGTCTGAGGAATGATGATAACTAGGACCTAGTGTGGGTTGTGTTGGAGGACAAAAAATATATTAGATGAATAAATAAAATGTACTGAGGAATTTTAATTATTATTATTAATTAATTATTAATTAATTATTTTAAATAGCGGACAAACTGACCATGACAGAGAGAGCGTGACAGAGAAAGAGAGCATGACCGAGAAAGAGAGCGAGACAGAGAGAAAGACACAGAGAGAAAGACAGAGACAGAGAGAGAGAGACAGAGAGAGACAGACAGACACACACACACACAGAGTGAGTGAGAGAGAGAGAGAGCGCGATAGCTTCAGAATCTATTCGTATTTTATCAATAGCTGACTATCGTCTCACTTCAGCTGCTCACACACATGAACATCAAACAGCAGAATCTCAAATTAAACACTGGTATGTAAATCACAGCCTTTGGTGAAAACTGAAGCCTAGATCAAACATGCTTTACACTCTCAAGCCCATTTTAAATGAGATAAACCCACACAGGGAAAGTGTTCAGAACTCCTCTGTAAGATCAGCGGCATGGGAAAAACTGTGCAGTTTCTGTCCAAACAACTGCGACCAACTTCACCTAAAGATGAATAAATCAAGAATGATACAAAATAAGCAGTGATTTTTCACTGAGAATCCCAATACTGTGATTTAAACACAAGTTTGTTTGACTCGTGTAAAAACGTCTGTTATAAACGATGTCCTGTGTTTTATTCTCACAGTCCAAATACTTTTAATCCATACATTCAATATGCAGGTAGGTTAAAAATATGTTACAGTATTCTTTTAACATGGGCTTGCTGGGATTAGTACTTAATTACTGACTACCAGGCTTGAATATTTGACAGAACAATTTTATATTCATGCTCCGTTTTCATGCCATAATGTGGAAACTCCCAAAGACAATAATTTATAACGTGACTATGGACAATGAATTGATAAGTAACATAAAACTAAATGTACAAAATGTGTAGCTACTCATTTCAAACCTTTCTACAAATCTCTACAAAACAAAAGGAACGTGAAATTGGCACGAGAGTTTTGCCATGGGTGAGAACAATGCATAACCCAGTGTTAATCAGGAACAAACCTGACATGGCTTATCTCAAACTAATCATGCAACGCAAGCCTCTCAAACATGCATGATTCCGATCACAAGCATAAAAACAACATCAAGGAAATGAGGTTATATAAAATAGCTTCTGAGGCCACAATGCTGCTGATAAAAATCTAACTCTTAACATAACTCCACTCTCCATCAGCCTAGAATCAATGTTTAAAAGAAGGAAAAAACTAAACAAAAGAAAACATTTAACACAGGAAGCAAATGGAGGACTTATCGATTTTCTAGTCAGCAGAAATCAGCTCTCAGGGGAAAAATGTTCAGAAATAAAGGTGTCAACCTTATAGTTTTCTGTGTCTCTGGGGTGGTGCCATTAAAGGGACATCAGCTGTGTTTTGTATCTTTTACCTGGGACAGTGTATGTACTGAGCTCCTTTCAGTGGTCTTTACGGTCAGATTTTGAGGTACATGATGCACACTACAGTTGTTAAAGATGTCCTGTACATGGTACAACACCAGCGACAAAAACACTACGGCTTCGAACCTTTATTTCTGTTAGCAAAGAAAAAGATCTCTGAAAAAAATGAATGAATGAAACCTAGAGGCAGCTGGTACACAAAAGCAGCACACTAACAGGCTGAAAAGCATTTTTGTTTACATGTGTGTGGGCATGTTTTTATATATTGGTGGGGACCAAAATGTCCCAGCAAATATAGGAATATCTGACAGTTCTGACCTTGAACAGGAAAATCTGTTCATGCCCCTACGAAGAAAGCTTTGTTTTGCTTGACAAAAACTGCTGCTTTTGTTTTTTTTAAATAGGAACCAAAATGTTTCCTTTTGGCTACTGTGGTTAAATGCAGGCACAGCAATAATGTCAATGGGAGGTTCTCACAAGTGTGTGTGCGTGTGTATGTGTGTGTGTGGAGTGAGTGAGTGAGTGAATATATATATATATATGTGTGTGTGTGTGTGTGTGTGTATATATGTGTGTGTGTGTGTGTGTGTGTGTGTGTGTGTGTATATGTATATGTGTGTGTGTGTGTGTGTGTGTGTGTGTGTATATGCGTGTGTGTGTGTGTGTGTGTGTGTGTTTGTTTGTTTTCCTCTCACTGATTTGTTTCCAGGCTCCGGGATGCTGCTAAAACAATGCTGTATAAATAAAAAACGTGTTTATATGTTTATATAAACGTGTGTGTTTTTGCTTTAAAACAGAAATATAACATCATTAATGCACGAAACGATTCAACAGACCACTGCTATACAATACACACTGTGTGCCACACAAACACACACAAACCCAAACACACACACACACACACACACACACACACACTTGTAGGAAAATAAACTACACTCCCGGTGATGAATTAAACAACCCAAACCTGGACAGACACCACAGCAGCTGTGCGTTTTGTTTGTTTCCCAGTGAGAGACATTAAATAGCTGCACAGATTCACCAAACTCGCTCGTGCTCCGTATAGAGCTCACGCGCACTTTACACTTCTGTCAAAATCACGCGAAAAACTTACCCACTCCGAATTTCTCATGTTCCGTCGGTATCCACATGTTTACGGTTTTTCGCCCATTGAAAGAGCACACGAGGCGAATCGCACAGCGCTGAACATTAGTGCTAAATCACACGTTCACATTCTCCGGGCTGCTCGCGCACCGCCGACACTCATTGTTCAGAGCGCCCGAGCGACCAAGTACACACAGGCGCGCGCGAGCGCTCACACCAGCGTAGCGGCTGCACCGAGGTGCATGCTGGGAGTTGTAGTGCAGTGGCGTCTTCAAATCCTTACAAAACCTCAGATTAAAAGTTTTAAAAGTTTGTGTAGTTATAAAATGGTCATTTTAAAATACTTTTTGTCAAACTAAACGTTTATCAAAAAGTCCACCCTTTGACGTGAACCACAGAGACACGTGTAAGATGAAAATAGTAGCATTATGACTTTAATGCTAAAATCACACAATAAGGCTGCTACAAATCCCAGGCTAATATCTCACTGCTGACACATCAACATTGTACACAAACATAGGTCAGTGTTAATGTTAGCGTACAAAAGGCACAGAATCCTGAAGTTACACTGGCAAATAGTAAAACTTACATTAAAAATGTTATTTATTCAAACACACACACACACTCGCACACACAGACACCCTCTCACACACACAGACACAAACACACACACACAAACATATTCACACACACACACACACACAAGCTGTCCATTATATGATTTATACTTTGATTGGACAAGGTGTGTGCTTTTAGTTTTTTGTGTTGTAGGTTGATTAGCATCTCTAAATTGGCCAAGATAAGCGCAACAGAAAATGGGTGGATAAACTAGCAAATATTCTAAAAAAGTACAACAATTTAATTAGCAAACACTTTTTTTTCATTAGCCTAAATAAATAAATACTTTATTTCTATAGTTCGATGCAGACAGCACTGAAACTGTTAGATAACATAGATGCTACAAAAAAACAACACTTAAGCCACACTTTCCCACAAACTAGCTGCTTATCTTTAAAATTTATGCTACAAAATTAGAACACAAAAAAGCATTTGGACACTTCAGACTATTTTGGTTGTCACAATTAATCCATAGTTAGTGTGATGAACTATATCTGTTGTTACTCTGACAGGGACACATGCCAGAAATTTAATGTAATTCACTATATAAATCTAACATGGGCACCAGCTGGTTAAAAGTAATCCCGATCATTATTAGGAAGAGGGAAGTAAGTTTTCTTCTGGTTGCAGAATGAAGCCACTCTACATTTGTCAGAGCAGCAAAAAACAAATTCCTTGCAAGGATTGCTTCAGACATCAGTGAAAATGAGCAGATAACAATTCAATGCACAAAAATATTTGAAACAGGAACAAGAAGCACTGCTAAGGAAGGAGAGAAATGCAAAGGAAATTATTCATCAGCATCAAGAATATAAAAGCAATGATGCACAGAATGATAGCTGGTTTCAGGATAAAGCTTCTTTTAGAAAGGAGATCTTCTAGAGTCCCTGAACCAGGGATTTTGCGAGTTTATCTGTAATGGGCTGGTGTGTATGCAGGTTTTTATTCCAATCAAACAGGAGCAACACCTGATTCCACATGTTTAATCAGCTGAACTTGCCGTTCAACAGACTCAGGTTTGGCTTCTGCTTGGTTGAAATAAAAAAATCTCCCTTCTGTGTTAAGAAACACCACTTACTTGTTATGGACACTACTGTCTTGGCCTAATTCCTATAGAGCATCTATGGATGATATAGATTATTGAAGCTTTAATGTGGAACTGACAATTTTGTTGCATTAGATATTATGCATCTAATTCGCTGTTATCCACATAATTTAAACATATAGAAAATGCATATAGCCTAGTGTTGGACTACTGACTGGAAGGTTGTGAGTTTGAATCCGAGGTCCACCAAGCCCTTAACCCTCAATTGCTCAAAAAATGAGATAAAATGTAAGTCTCTCTGGATAACTGGCATCTCCCAAATGCTGTAAATACACAAGCTGCCTTGTGATGAGTCAGTATATCAACTTAATGTGGGAGTGTATATCGAAATTTGAACGTAGAAAAATAATTATATATATATATATATATATATATATAACCTCATATGCACAAAAACATCTGTGAATGATGTTATCATCAGTCGAATAAGCATACATGTAATCATTAATGGACGCTCATAATTCTGTAATTTTCTGTCAGTCAAACCCCCCCAAAAAAACAGGTCAATAACATTATCTGCAGTGTGTCAGTGTTTATGTGGAGTGATAAAAATTGAGGTCATGCTCATTATAGTAAACATACATGTTACATACATAGCAATTTAATCCCGTACACAAAAATAACCAAACACATGTAGAATGATGGGAGAATAACCTCTATCAAATGCCTTTCATGCATGAGCAGGCACGCTGTCTGATCGGAGAGCTTTGGAAAAACATATCTGCACACTGCGCATATCACAAAAGAATAAAGCCAGGGCAAAGGGAGAACAAAGTCATAATAAAGCATCACAAGAATGTCAGAGTGTGTGTCTTTCTATATCTACGTCACTGTGATGTGTATGGCACATACCCAGGGTAATAATGAACTGTTTAAAAATGTGTTAATTTAACAAAATATGTATAATCGTATGATATGGTGATGTTTTCCGTGAGGAGTCTTTTATTTAATATTTACGTTAGGAGTCTCTTGTGTCAGCACTTCATAATGGTCAGGAAGTCAAGAATCAACAAAAACAATCAATTACATATTAATAATGTAATTAAAACAGCTTTCTTTCACCTCACATGCATTGTCAGGGTTCATCGCTCTGTTTCTCTCTTCAATGTGCCATTGCTTTTGTTACTTCCAGAGCTAATTCCTATATTACTGTTCTTTATAGACTCCTGGTCTGCACATGCTGACTGCTTGGGTTCTTATCCACACCAGACCACAGAAACACATCATCTCCACCCTCTTGGTTCCCTGTTTTCTTTCATATATATATTATAAAATACCTTTCTGCTCTTAAAAGCCCTGCATGGTCTGGCCCATACTACTTATCTATTGTCAGTTCGTCTGTCAATATTCTTTTACAATATTTATATGAGGCTTGCCTGTGTCTCTGTATAATGTTAGGTAATCGCTAGATTTAGTCAAATGTTCGCAGTTGCCTAACAACAACTTTTCATGACTTTAATTACTGTACTTGAAGCCAGAATGTGTCATATGTTTACCTTCCTGTTTCCTTGCCACAAAAATTATTGCAACATTGAAAATGCTAAAAGACAATTAGATAATTGTCCTAATTGTGAAGAAATTGTGCCAGTTCTTAATTATTCATCTATTAATCCATTTTTCCTCTCGTTATTAAAAGGCAGACACTGTGTTAGTAATCCACAGAGGGCCGTGAGACAGTCCACAACCAACCCTGCATACTAATTACATGCAGAAGTGCACACTAGTAGTAGTTTGCCCTGTGCTCCAACCTTTAAATGAAGCCACAGATGCTACAGATTGGTCAGTAACGTGTGATTAGATGGTTACTGGCTTTATTAAGGAATGTAATAAAACAGCCAATAATCACAGGGTACTAGAAATGCTGTTGGTTTTCAGCAACTATTGATCCATGCTGTCTAATAAATGGAGACTAAGACCAACACATCTTTACCTCCATTTACGGAGGAATGGACGATGGATGTTTTGTACTACAGGAGAATTAAAGCATAAAAAGAGGTTAAATGTTTGATGTCTGGCTTCCGGTTTAAAAGACAAGACTACACTTTTTAAGTAAACTTACCAGCACAGAACATCACAGGTGCACAATAACAATACTGAGTTTTTTTGAGAAAATGAGGACTGGGAATTTACTGGAAGGTTATTAGGTTCATATAATCATAGTGTCAGCACCAAATGTCCTGTTGTTTGTACTGATTGCTTGAGTCTTTAGTGTCTTTTGTTCTAAGGCTTTTATCTCACAAAAATCACATATGCAGATACACAAAGGTAAACCCATTAGGGAGATTTGAGACTGAACAGAAGAGCCTGGAACATCCATGTATGGGTCTGCAAACTGTAAGCACATGGGAAAGAAGTCGACAGTTCTGGGTTTTTTTGTGCTGAAACTCTTTCCATCGTTCACTGAAATGAAAAGACATTTCAAATCTTTTTTGGTAGACTGTTTTTCAGCTCAGGGTCACAACCGCATTGTTATTTTACATTTACAAATCTTGCAGATGTTCCGTGTGTGTGTATGTGTGTGTGTGTGTGTGTGTGTGTGTGTGTGTGTGTGTGTGTGTGTGTGTGTGTGTGTGTGTGTGTATGTGTGCGCAGGGGGGCATTATATCTCGATAGTACTGCCTAACCCTGACTCCCACATGTGGAGCAGAACTGTGGTATAACAACATTCCTCAAAGAGATGCATGCTAAATCCTCTTGCTAGTTGGAGCTTTATCTCTGTAACGGTGGGGGTGGAGAAAGCTAGAGCGCTTGTAAAGTAACCAACAAACAGCTTATACTGTAAATATTGTAAACTGCACCTTGCAGAAGATTTCAATTTCTATAACTGTGTTAAGGAAATTTGATAGAATATTATAACTCTAACTGTAACAATGGCATCATAAGTTTGTGATGAATGAAAATTAATGTAAAAAAAAATAATGTTTTGCAGGAAAGACACATTTGATCATAACTGTCCTGTCTCTTCAGGGTCTGCATTTGAGCAGATGGGCAGCATGAAATCACAGAGAGTGTCAACAATATCACTGCTCTGTAACAACTGTAGAGAAAGTGGAATATGTTAAGTGGTAATGTTTGTCTATCATAAGAGGGTCTTGTACGGATATAATCAAATAATCTAAAGCTAACCATAAACTGAAATATGATATTACTATACTGTATACTCATGGATGTGATATGTTCTATAAGTAGATGTATTGACCTTTTTTTAGATAAGCAGTCTTCTTTTTTTAATAGCTTTGTAATATTCGGTTTTTACTCAAGTTTTCCTCAGTAGGATAGTCTTCAGGACATCTCGTCAGTCACTTCTACACGCGGTAAGACACGTGGTAAGCTGCATTTAGTTTTTCTTATTAACTCAAAGAGAGAAAAGTGAGGCTGCTGAGGGAATTACTATGTACTGCTGCTTTAATGGACCAGAGAATAGGGAGTTTACTGCTTTAATACTTTAATACATAAATATTCTTTCTACCACATTATATGGAACAAATACAAACACAAATACATGACATTCCTCTAATGAATAAAAGATTACCGTATTTTCCGCACTATAAAGCGCACCGAATTAAGGCGCAGTCTGAATTACGGGGCCTATTTCCGTACATAACCCATACATAAGGCGCACCGTATTATAAGGTGCATGCTAAAACATACGAAAAAAGGTAACAGAAGCAAAACAGTGAGTTTAGTTGAACTTTATTCTACTATTGATGTTGAATTCTTTTGTGGCTCCTCTATTCCCATTTACAAGAGTGTAACTGATAGCCTGTTTTTTCAATTGTGCCTCGTAAGCATGTCTCTTCACTGGTGCCATTTTTGGGGGGTACCTACCGGAGGCGTGGTGGAGGTAAGCGTACGTACTGTACGTATTAGGTAATGTTCTCTGATTGGTTTATCGCTGCCAGCGTACGTAGTGTATGTATTACATCCCTGTGTCAGTGGGAAATGGTCCGACAGTCAATCAAGCGGAGCGTTTTCCAAAGTCGCACATCAACATTTTTCGGTGCACACATAAGGCGCACCGGATTATTAGGCGCACGGCCGATTTTTGAGAAAATTTAAGACTCTTATGTGCGCCTTATAGTGCGGAAAATACTGTATGTTAGTACAGGCAAATGGGGTCAAATGGCTGTAGTTAAAACAATTTGGGAGATTAAATACTGACACCAGTTGCGGTTAGTGCTTTTCTCCAGCTGAGTGTGTTCAGCTGTCCTGTGGTGATGCAGTGGCTAGCTTTGCATGTCTCCCAGATAGCTGCTGTGTGACAGAGGAGCACAGGTTTCTGGGTAGGAAAAGTGTGATTGACCGATTAGGGAAAAGTGGGTTTAAAAAAATGCTCCAGGTTGTGATGTTATTGCAAAATAGTCAACCATGGAGGTGTAACAGATCAATACATCACATCCTATTTTATACTTTATGAAGCATGTGTGCTAACTGCAGACTGAATACAGAAGCAATGAATCAGAAGACACTTTGATTCACTGTGCAGCTGTGACTGAAAATAAGGAGAATAGGCTTTTGTTTTAACATTTCAAAAGACACTTTGACTGGCTGTGGTGTGACCTCACAGGGAAAACGCAGATATTCTCAAAGTTGAACACCATATTATTAGATTATTAGCAATGTCAGGATTGTAATTTCTGTTTTTTAAAACAGTTTCAGCCATCTAAATTAGATTCTTCCTAATACGCTGTCTAAAATAAAACCCTTTCTTGAAGTTTGGCAAGTTAAGGAACCGCAGGGCTGCTACTGTAGATGAAGCACTTTTTGTCTGTAAAACTTTTCAAAGGTATAACATACATAAAGTCTCAGCTGTGTTGTCCCTGACAAGCTTCTAAAAACAACTGAGTCATTCGTCAATGTCAGTCATTAACAAAGCCAGAGTCTTGCAAGGCTGCCATTATAAAATCGCTGAACATCCTTCAAGCACTGATTAGTGGGTGCATGTCCCCAAACATAGATATAACCATCACAGCTACTGAACTCACAAGCAAAACAAACTGGCAAGCATGTCTTTAAGGCTTTACTAACATACATGTGGGAGAGAAGCACAGCAATGACCACCAATAATAACTACAGGCTCACAGTTCTAATTGTACAGGCAGCACATGTGGTGTTTCATTAAAAGTTGCTGTTCTGTGGTGTTCTTGCATAATGAAGCCTCACATTCTGGGTGGTGTTATAAGCTGCTAGATGCTGATTTCACAACAGCTTTGCTCTTATTTGATGTGTGTGGTGATGTGTCCCATTTCATTTTGTCTACACAGTAAACAGGGATGTGTAAGGATATGCTTTTTTACTGGCATAATAAATTTAAATCGTTTTTAATTCTGTTAGTCAGATCAGAAACACACACACACACACACACACACACACACACACACACACACACACACACACACACACACACACACACACACACGCGCACACACACACACATACACATACACCCCTACAATATGAGGTGAGCTATGTGGAGAGAGTAGACTCATCTGTCTTTTGCAGAGCAGACACTGAGCTAGGCTTATCTGTCAGAGAGATAAGACATTTGCCCTTTACCTATAATGACTGGCTCTCTCTGCACGTCAGTCGCTGTCAAAAAGCTTTACAGAGTGATTCAGTGGCCTAAACATTGTCTTGATTGTCAAGTGACTCATACATGAATTCATCCATTCATCTTCATTAATATCTTTAGATCCAGTGGAACTCTGGGGTCAAGATAGTAATACACCCTGAATGGGATGCCAGTCCAGTGAAGTCATTGTGATGGACAGAATCAGTCAATGTCCCCTTTCCACCAGAAAGAACCGGGTGCTGGTTCAGAGCTAATGCTGTTGCTGGTTCGAAGTTGGTTCTACTGGCGAGCCTTCTAAGAACCAGTTTGCCTTTCCATGGGCTAGAGAGCCATCACAGGGCCAAGTCTTACGTCACCGTATACAACGTTATACAGCAATGTTAGTGTAGCAGCGGCAAACACAAACACAACATCAACAATGGTGGATGTTGCTTTACTGTTAATGCTCATGGCTTTGCGAACCTACATTGGCATCCAAACGCGGCAAATCCCGATTTAAAATGATTTAAAAATGGCGCTAATGACGTTCTCTTTTGTCTTGTTGGTTACAGTAACCCCACCCCCAGCCCCTGATGCAAGTGGTTCTTAAGTCTAGACCAGCAATGTTTTGATGATACTTAAGAACCACTTTTCCGGGTTCAGAGACGGTGCTTTGGCTGTCAAAAAAGAAAGAACTGATTTTAAATTAGGCTCTGGCTCCAAACCAGCACTCAAACTGCCTCGGTGGAAAAGGGTCAAAAGTCACTTTAGTCCTGAAGGAATCATGTGTTAGCTCTAACCCTAACTCTTGGCTGTTATGTGATAGAAAATAACTGCCTTTTTAGGCCATATCTTGTGGTTATATGGTTATCCGATTCACATGCTGTAAAAATGAGTGGAAAAGTGCAGCAGCTCAGAGCCGTTCGATGGGCCGTCACCTTAGGCTTAAATGTCTGCTGTCAAACGCAGACAAGCCTGGCAAGAGTGTGAGTCAGTGTGTGTGTGTGTGTGTGTGTGTGCGTGTCTTGTTTCATTCGTTTCCTTCTCTTGCCATGTCCTGTTGCTCTTTTTGTGTGAACACGTTATTCCATCTGCTTCCCTGAGTGGAAAATTTGCCACGTTCCTCTGCATAAACACAGATCACAGATCACATCTTTTTCCAGGCCCAGTGCCTGGATCAGCCAGCAGAAGCCGTAACACTAGGTCTGGCTTTTAGATAAGGTCCAGACCCCACAATTATTAAACATCGTAGAATGATTTTTTTTGGCTTTTCTTACCAGTATTAATACATTTAGAGTTAAATACTTTATTGATTAATGCTACTATAATTCATTTCTCAGATGAAGAGAACTCAAAGCTCCTGGTTCCTCTTTCACTTCAGGCCTTCTGATTCTTCTTCTACAGCAAAGTGGACTATTTTTGTGTGTTGTGTTTCCTTAAGTCAGACAGTGTATTTGCTGCTTTTATACACTGGCTGTATTTAGGAGCTGAATGTACCATAGCTTCCACAGAAGTAGGGGCTTTTCAAATGATTCTTTTAACACTTTCAACACACTCAGTACATTCTTTGGATATAGTATATTTCATAAGATTTCCCACTTCTCTATTTCTGGATGGTTTATAATCAGTGTTTCCTGTTCTTAGACACAGAAAATGTGTAATGTGCAATACTGTGCAAACATCTCAGGCCATTTGAGGAAAAAAAAAATTGTAAGCACAATATGTCATTGTTAATATGATTATTATTGTACTGAAGTCAATTCTCAAACTTGAAGAATTGACAGAATTATGAATGATTCATTAATTCATTCATCTGTTTATAATAGACTCTTATAAACAAATGTGAAAATACAATTACGTTTATTAGTACTACACTAGTACGTACTGTATGTTTAATGTGATCATAAACTAAACAAAGTAACACATTAAGGTTGGTAAACACAGCTGAACCAAGGAAATGCACTGTTCAGGGACCATGCGCATGTCAAACAAAAAATCAATGCATGCAGGAAAAAATTGTTCTTTATATGTTTTAGGGAAGGCCTACAGACGCATTGTGTGTTTTACTTATTCCCTAGAAGGAATAAAGGCAGTGTCTCTTGTATCAGAGCTGTATGAATGGAGCAGGTGTTCAGCCTCCGTACACAATCAATGCGGTTGTATTCTATTTCTAGCATGCCTTGTACACACATAAACATGAAACAGCTGTATCTCTAAAAAGCTCTGCCGGATCCTTTTGGCTCAATGCTCATGTGGCATTCAATTGTGCCCATGACTGCAAGAAAATGCAAGATAGTGATTTTAAAAAGGACAGCACGTGCAGGGCATCTCATATCAGCTTTTCTTTAAAAAAAAAAAAAAAAAAAAAGGGCTGAGCATGGAAACTGAACTGCACGAAAGGAGCTCTCAGTGGGGGGCAGATGATGTAGAGACGCAGTAAATAGAGCAGACACTTGAGGATGGGGAGCATGCTATTGTCTGGTGGCCACTGCAGGTGGCATGATGGCTTTGAATCTGCTAAACTGTTCACTGTAAATCCTAAGAAGATGAGGACGAATGCATAAATTGAAGAGAAGGAAAATATTGTGGATTAAATTATGGACATAATGCATTATTAAAATGTTATCACAACAATTTGATTATAAATTGGAGTCTACACAATCATACCTGGCACATGCATATTGAACATTATCAATATCACCAAAAGATCTACAGCTGTATTCTTTTGGTAATAAAATAGCTCATTGTTGTATTAAAGTTCTCATTGTTTTTTATATTATAATTATATTTTATTGTAATAAATATCAGAGGAAATTGAGAACATTTTGTCCCTTTTGGGATTTCTTAACAGTTCTACCTAAAACCCTACAAAAGGCAAATGGTTCCAGATAAAACTATATTTTGGGAAGAAAAGAGCCTTTAACCCTGAATAAACCCTAAAATACTGCATGATATTTTTTCTAAGACTGATTGATGAGCTGAAGTGATTTAACCCATGTGTGGTGTTTGGGTCAAATTGACTAGTTTCATATTTTTTTTACCAAAAATTTTTTATAAAATGAAACAATGAAGCAATATTAGATTAGCATAGCTTAGCAAGCATAGTCTGGATTTAGGAGCCAAAGTAGAAGGGTAATGACTTGTTCCACGTAAAGTATATTTACATGACTCCTGATTCTGATTTTATGCAACCTGGAATTAAAATGGACTTAATTTAGACATTGACTTATATACCAATATTCATTAGATGACTAATGATAGTGCATTTTCTCATTAGCTAAGGATCTGAGTTTATTGCTTTATTTTGCCTTCAAGTGGAGTCACAGAGATTAGCTCTTTTTTCTCAAATATTTTGATTCATTTACGGTCCACAAGACAATTTTATTACGTACACAGACTGTATATTCATTTGATAGGCCAGACTAGAACCTATTTCACGCTGGTCCCAGCCCACACAGTATATCTTTGATACCTTTTGGACTGTTTTATAGAACCATACTGATCTCTATATTTTTCTTTTATGAAGGCTTCTGTCAACATGGAGCATGACATTCACAGAGACACACCGGGAGTGAGAGAGAGAGAGAGAGAGAGAGAGAGAGAGAGAGAGAGAGAGAGAGAGAGAGAGAGAGAGAGAGAGAGAGAGAGAGAGAGATATTAAGTGAGTGAGAGAGAGAGATTAAATGAGAGAGAGAGATTAAATGAGAGAGAGAGAGAGAGAGAGAGAGAGAGAGAGACAGAGAGAGAGAGAGACAGAGAGAGAGACAGAGAGAGAGACAGAGACACAGAGAGGGGGGGGGGCATCCTGGGGCTGAAAGAGAGAAGCACTGTGGGATTTTTTTTATGTGCTCTTTTCAGATTTGTATATGTTCATTTTACTTTACTGATCATTGCACTGAATTAATTCACAGTGAGCTCTGTTTCATTACCAAATTCAATAATATATATATTCATTTATTCCTTACCCACCCCATGCAAACACAAGGTCAAGGCACATCATGTACAAGAGGTTATTTGTTTGCACTTTGCATAGTCCTGGCAGTGCCATGTCTCACCTAAAACCTGATCTTGCCAAGAAGCAGGGTGTGTTCATCTTCAGTTTAAAGCTGTATTGCAGAGACGGAGTTGACCCCCTGTCACACATCCTTATACAAAGCCTATATTTTATAATTTAATAAAGTCTTGGGCTAGGATCTCTGCCTGGCCTTCTTTCTCTTTTGTGCACATCAGCAACATAGAAAAGTCACTTTTGTTCAGTTATATAAGAATATATCTATATATTTTGCAATTTTTTTAGTTGGATTTTTAAATATGGAAGAAAATACAGAATTGTGTCAAAGACTTTCATATATGTCAGTGTCACAAGAAGGTGAAGCTGATGGAATGAAATCACTCGCAGTTTATTGTACAATAATATCTGGAGTGAAGTGGATCTGGATTCAGGAGTTTAGGCTGGAGACGATGAAGCTTTGGGTGAAGGTGGAGTGTTCCATAGTGCATAGGATTATTATTCATATTCAATAAGACTATCCAGGGAATACTGGGTGTGAGGTGGAAATACACTCAGGGTACCATTCACACATACATTCACAAACTCATTCATGTCTAAGTGCAATTTATCATCAGCAATCCACCACATGTTTTTTGATGTTGGCAGGAAACCAGAGAACCTGTAGGAAACCCATACACAGGGAGAACAAGCTCATGATACAACAAGAGGTGCTGAAGTTTTGAGGCGTATACGCTACCAAGTATGCAACTGTGCTGCCCAATGAATCTGATTATGTGTGAGTTTCATTTTATCACTCATAAGTCTTACAGCAGTGCACAAACACAAAGCACAGTAGTTGTGTGACACTGATAACAAAATCTGAGCTTTGTTCTGACAGAAGGCTGTAACACAAAAAGCGGCCTAAATCATTCTCACCAGGAAAATGCAAATAAATGGATAAACTTTGGGAAAATGTGCATATATCAACATTCATAAGCATAATATTACAATATATCAACATTTGGAAATAGATCGTATCTGTGTAGGGGTTAATATTTTATACCACACTGATGTTGAATTCTCCATTCTGATTGGCCAGAAGGTGTTGATTCTTTTCAGAACTAACTTGTTTTATAGACATTCCTTCTTATAAAATGTAACTAGACATGTTTATAGACATTCCTTCTTATAAAATGTAACTAGACATGTATACAAAGAAAAAACTACCATTTTTAAATAAATTTAAGAATCATTGACAGATTGGTCAAAACCTTATAGTGCATTAGCATAAAATCACAGAATTGACAAATATATTGTAATTTTTTTTAAGAATACGTAGAGGTTCGCAAAACACACACACATGCACATACACAGCTGTTCCTACGAGAAAATCCCATGCTGCTCTGCTGTTTGTCCTCTTGTCAGATGACTCTAAGAGACATGAAAGTGCAGATTGGCTGAAAATCATTTCTCTATTCTCTGTAAAAGAAATTACCATGAAGTCGCCAAAATTTGACAAGTGACAGCGTACATACCCGACAGTGACACTGAGTAATGACTTTATAAATACACTGTTGTTATGCTCACGTTTGGTGTGAAAGATGCCGTCATCACACAGATTCTCTCACAGTTCAGGATAAATAGGGCAGCTAGCAAGCCAAAGTGGCAACCTACATTCACAAAATCCCTCAGTACCTGGCATTTTGTGTGGGAATGTAATTAGGACGCACTAGGAAGCACAGGATCCTGGGTAATCCTCTAGCATTTTATTAACAGATTAAATTTTACATGGGAGACATGCCATATAGAGACAGGACTCAGATGTGTCCCTGGTAGTTTGTTATATCTCTGTAATATTTCAATCCAGTATTAGCTAGCTGTCTTAACTAGCACTGTGTAGTGCACTGTATGAATTTTATGTATTAATTTGGCCTATTACTACATTATATTAGTTACTATTTTTCTGGGTGAAGACACTAGAGCTGTACTTTTCAATCTAAAGTGGACTGTCAACAGTTATGGAGTCGGTCATGGGTGCAGTGGTCTTATTTGCCAATTAAGTGCTTTTACACATCTGAACAATAGGAGTCTATAAAGCATTTCCCAACCCTAAACCTGCCACTAATCACCTAAAGCCAGAGAGAGCCTGCACACAGAATTCCACAAGCCAGAAAGAAGAAAACACAGCAGTGTGTTACACCAGTTTGGTCACTTTTTTTTGGCAGAAATACAAAACTAAATGAAAAAAATACTAACTATTATAGTGAACTGTGAAAAAAAGAAAGTTAACGTGTGTATGTGTGTGTGTGTGTGTGTGTGTGTGTGTGTGTGTGTGTGTGTGTGTGTGTGTGTGTGTGTGTGTGTGTGTGTGTGTGTGTGTTCTGAAGCGTTAAGGTAAGATCAAATGAAAGCTTAAGCTCAAGGAACAAAGAGCTGCTCTGCTTTCCTATTAGTTCAAAGCAAAGCACTGTGGTTTGTTAAAGGACAAAAGTCCACCCTTGAAAACCATTCAATATGTTTGTATTGAAATATTTGTGATGTATTTAACAGTTGTGACAGTAAATTACTAGTCATTCCTGTGAGAAATTAGTACGGGTTCAAATACAATTTATTAAGCTAAATAGAAGATACTATATAAACATAACAGATATAATGGTTTGCTTTTAGCTTCATTTTCCAGTGATGTTTAAAGAATGAATGAGAATTCAAATATAAATAAATGGAGATAACGAACTCTGTATGACTAAACAACAGGGGATACAGCAGTGATTTGTCTCAGCTAGTCAGTGGTCTGTGAGATGACAAGTGCAGTGGGCTAGACATCAGTATTAGCGAGAAAGCTTTGGAAGCTGATCTGTTTGAGCAATGTGAACAGATGAGGAGGTGAGAAAGAGGAACTGATTAAAGGGCTAAAGCATCCTGTCAACTGGCTCCTCTACACTACATGGAGGTTGTGGGTAACAAAAGAATCTATAAACCCAATTGGCAATAGATCAATGTATTGATGAATTAAGTAAATTCGGAATTTCATTACAAAACACATTATGTGCAAGATGTTCAGTGTAGAATCTTCCTGTGTAGGATATTTGAGATCAATAATAATAATAATAATAATAATAATAATAATAATAATAATAATAATAATAATAATAATAACGATTAATTCTTATTGTTGTTATTATTATTATTATTATTATTATTATTATTATTATTATTATTATTATTATTATTATTATTATTATTATTATTATTATAAAAACAGCCATTTGGTTTTAAATAGATTTATATACATCCATTTAAATACATTTAGAAATATTACAATTTTATTTTGTTTTCAGTGCATAAATCTTCAACCCTCTGCTAAATGTCAGTTTATGTAACTAATTAGAATTGTTAGAAATGTTGATTGCTGTAATGAAGGCTGACAAAGAGACTGTTTTTAAAGTGACTATGTAGATGGAACAATGATAAATAAAGATAAAAAACAGCAACGCTATACATAACAGTAGAAGGTTGGGTCTGGAACAATGGAAGGACTTCAGAAAGACTATAGAGAAACACAGGAACATGGACAAACATGAGAAGCAATTCTGGTGCTGTGAAGCAGGATGGAGCCACATGATGGAACTGAAGGTGATGATCGTAATGATTATGAGCATTTATAACTGGAGTTTTCTTACCTAGTGGTAATGAACACCCTGCCACGCCGTCTGTGAGCTACTGTTGGGTCCTCAGGATCTCTTGGTTGCTTAATTCCACTCCACTACAAACTGTTGTATAAAGGACATTATTTACATTTACATTATTTCCTGTCCAGTGTCACCCAAATGAGGATGGGTTCCTTACTGAGTCTGGTTCCTATCAAGGTTTCTTCCTCATGTTGTCACAGGGAGTTTTTCCTTGCCACCGTCACCTGCGGCTTGCTCATTATGGAGAGGTGTTAGAGATATATAGTAACTTAATTTAAACTTTAAACTGTAAAAATTCTATTACTATACTTATGTATAGTGGCTTTGAGACAACGTGAACAGTGAAAAGCACTATACTAATAAACCGAATTGAATTCAAATGAACACCCACAGTGTTAAAGATGTATAATCGTTATTTCCGTGCTCATGAATGTACAAATGAGTCCAAATGTCAATTTTACCCAAAACAAGAACGAACAAAAAAGACATACACAATTCTCTTTCTAAACTTTTAACTTTTTTGACCCAATTTTCATTACACTTTTCTTTTGTAATATTTGAGGTAGGGGTGGCACGGTTCACAAAACCCACAGTTCGGTTCATATCACGGTTTTAGGGTCACGGTTTTCGGTTCTGTACGGTTCTTGTTATTTTTTCTTTTAATCTTCAACACTAAAAAAATTCCTTCAGCATTTGATATATAGCTTATTAGCCTAATTATCCACAATTTAGGATACAGTATTAACATTTTTGTAATGTAATCATGCACTAACTGAATTTGACATTATTGGGACCATCTCTGAGTAAAAGCTAGGTGAGATTTTGATACAGCAAGAGAGAAGACATTGATGATGACATGCTTTTCGTTTATTTGGCAAAAAAGGAGAATGTGTATTGTTATCTCTACAGGAACTTGTGCCTTTTTAGCACACAAAAACTGAAATTAACTTGCATTTATCAAACTGCCAACTTCAGTGTACCTGTAGCTTTAACAAAAAAATAAAGAAAAAGAGAGGAACTCTTACAAGCTGTCTTTTAAACAAGTCAAAATATTTTAAACATAAATATATAATATAATGTAATAACATAATATAATGAGGCTATAACAATAGCAAAGGCCATAATCATAAAGACAAGCATAAGTTTAACCATCTTAACACAACTGTTATATTAGAAGTGTTGCCATTAGCATATCGAATGCATTTTGCACAATGCTTGTACACAGTCGCAGTTCTATCTACTGTTTTATTTCCATTGTCATCGTAACATGACATCCAAAATGTTCCCACACACCGGATTTGAACGACGGGCAGCTTTCATTATCTCCACCACTTGCCATTTCTGCAGCACTCCTTACTCAACTTTTACTGTCTATATGTACGTTCACACGAAACTGTCTGAGACGAAACTGAGCACGGGGCTACATTGCGCATGCGTCGAACCATGCGACGCACACACGAAACGAACCGAGATAAGCTAACCGAACGGTTCGGGTGTTTTTTCATGTACCGTGCCACCCCTAATTTGAGGTGATTCGAGGGTCAAGTGTACGTTTACATTTATGCTCTTTGGCGGTTCCCATTTAATAATCAACGTTTGCAGTGTAGTTGGATTATCTAATTATCAGTGGTGGGTCTGTGATTCCTTTCTGTCTGCTGAATTAAGTGGTCTTACTTACAATGTCTGGATGATGAGCTAAACAATGTAGATCTTTGTTTTTCTGTTTAAATGTATTACTGAAACCTTGTCTTGGTGAGTATACTAAACAAATCAGTGGTGACGGGCAGTTCAGCAGTGAATGAATGTGATATCGCTGTCTATACATCTGTTGTATATGGCTGGTCAGTCCTGTCACAGTCAATATTACAGTGACTTATTTTAGGACATAAACTGAAATGACAGGGAGTGGACACATCACTAGGCAAGTGCATGAGAAAGCAGATTTTGTGCTATTCATGTTTTTTTTTAGTCATGGACAAATCCCTACTCATTATTAACTTACTCAAAACAAAGGTTTTTATTTGGTGTGCATGTTTAAATGTGTTACTCTTTATTGTAGAACAATGCATCTCTATGCTGTAACTATAGCGTCATCTAAATCCGACCACCGATCAGCTGAAAAGATCAGACTGATGATGGTAAAGAAGCAAAATAAACTCCACCACAAAGCTAACGTAACCTTGCTAAGCAACAGTCACGTCACAGTTAAAGATATTAAAAGAAATATTTGTATGCAATGCAGACTCAGATATTATTTATTCATGCAACTGTGTGGGCAGAAGACCACAGCTCAAAACCAAACCACTGGCCAACTACTTCATTGCTACATTACTACATTGCTCTTACTCAGATACTCATGATGTCCCTCTTTAGCTTTATTGTGCTGTGTTTTGTGTAGCTTCATTCCTGTCTCCTTTCCTGCTTTGCCTGATTTATCGCCTGATTATTTATACCTGTTCTCCATTTAGATCCCGATTCGTTTGTCTATTTATAATTTTAGGCTCCTGTGTTTAGTTGCAAAGTCTATATCTCACATACAGTATGTATGATTCTAAGCCAGAGTTTACTGGTTTCTGATTTCAAGTCTTTTTTTTCACACTCTTGCTTGTTTTCCTTTTGTAACGATGACTACTGTTGCTCTGACCCTTGATATGGAACTTGACAATGATTTGTGGATCGTCCTAAAAAAAGAAGCTGC